>NC_056729.1:443839685-444017185 GCF_019279795.1 Protopterus annectens | reverse complement strand
GTCCGATAGGAATGCATCTGCAGTCCTTACAAATGGGTTGTCCTGTCGTCAGGCAGCCCTTCGGTCGGCTGGATTCCAAAGTCTGGGTCTGGCCTCGGCTGGTGTCGCACTTCACCCGATGTCATAGCTGCAGTTATTCAGGTATAAAGGCATCAGCCGACGCCATTTTCCTCAGTGTTTCTTGCCCCAGATGCCAGGTGCCCTCTAGGAAGGCTAAATTTGGATAAATGCAAATGATTCCAAATAGTAGAGAGCAAACAAAAAATAAGCATGTATGTACATATATACAAACAAATACACCATAATAGATTCCCCCAGCTAGCTACAAGATGGGCAAATACCCTAGGAGTACCACAGAGGGGAAGGAGGGTGGGTAATTCTGACTGCAGATGCATTCCTATCGGACATCTACATTTATGGTAGGTACAAAACTGTACTATGTCCTTCAAGGATGCATCTGCAGTCCTTACAAATGGGTAGAATACCATAGCCAAACTGGGGAGGAGGAGAAATAAAATTATGGTGTAGTTAAGATCCCTTGCAAAACAGCAGTGGCAAAACCTGCTCGGGATTTAGAGTATAAAGGTAAATTATAATGCTTGGCAAATGTATGCACGGAGCTCCAAGTAGCAGCCTCTAAAATGTCTTTGGTAGCCACTCCTCGTAGAAAAGCTGTGGTAGTGGCTGTAGCCCTTGTAGAGTGAGGCCTGATGTTTTCTGGAGTTTTCTTCCCATGGTAGGAGTAACAAAATCTAATGCAATTTCCTATCCACTTAGAGATTGTCTGTTTTGAAATTGCTTTTCCTTCCATTCCTGTTGCATATGCTACCAGTAGCTGGTCAGTTTTTCTATTGCCCTTGGTCCTGTCCAGGTAGTAGCGTAATTGTCTATGCACATCCAAGGTATGCAAAAGTCTTTCTCCCCTGTTATGTGGGTTGGGGAAGAATGTAGGTAGGTGGATAGCCTGATTCAAAGATACTCTGGAGACCACCTTAGGCATAAAAGTAGGATTTGTTCTCATGGACACTCTATCTTGATGGAAGATCAGGAAGGGCTGTACTGCCATTAATGCCTGTAGCTCAGATACCCTTCTGGCTGAAGTGATTGCCAGCAGGAAAGCAGTTTTCCATGATAAGTATTGTAATTCTGCTGTTGCTGCTGGTTCGAAAGGAGGGAGTGTCAATTTTTCTAGCACAAATTTCAAGTCCCATGCTGGCAATGGTGGCTTCCTAGGTGGTTTTACATTTTTAATTCCTCTCAGAAACTGCCTGAGCAGAGGATGTGAGAAGACTGGAGGATCCAAGTCGTATTCTGCTGAAATAGCTGATGCATGAATTTTAATGGAAGAATAGGACAGGCCTTTGTGGAAGAGCTCTGCCAAGTATTCCAGGATGTTGGCTATGTTAACCAGTGACACATTTTCTCCTTTTGCAGTACTCCAAATGAAAAATCTTTTCCATTTTGCTGAATAATTTTTCCTTGTTGAGGGTCTGCGAGCCTCCAAGATAATGTCTTTAACCCTTTGGGATAAATTTGGGTTATTTGTTCTTATGCAATGTTCCAGCCAGTCAGCTGCAGTGTTTTCAGGTTTGGATGCAGGGTGTTGTAGTTGTTCTGTGTTAACAGCAAGGGAACAAGGGGTAGGGGCCATATTTGTTCCCGAGACATGCTCCTCAGTAATAGGTACCAATGTTGTCTTGGCCAGTCTGGAGCTATCAGAATGATCCTTGGACGGTCCTTTTTGATCTTCAATAGCACCTTGTGCATCAAAGGAAGTGGTGGGAATGCATATGCTGTCAGGTTTTTCCAACTGAAAGATAGGGAGTCCACCTTCCAAGCAAGTGGGTGGTACATCCTTGTGCAGAATTTCTTTAGTTGGTGATTGTGTGGGGATGCAAATAAGTCTATTTCTGGTAGCCCCATTTTCTTGTAATGGTTTTGAAGATGTCCGGATGCAGCATCCATTCGTGGGCATCCATGGTAGTTCTGCTTAATATGTCTGCTAGTATGTTTTCTTTTCCTGGTACAAAAATTGCTTGTAACTGAATGTCGTAGCTCAGGGCCACATTCCAGAGGTCCACTGCCATCTGGCATAGAGGGTACGAATGTGTGCCTCCCTGTTTGTTGATGTACCACATAACTGTGGTGTTGTCTGTCCTTATCAACAGTTGACCTTGTCGGAGAAATGGTCTGAATGTCTGGATTGCCAGTTTTACTGCCAGCATTTCCTTTCGAGTTATGTGTAGGTGCAGCTGGTCTTGAGTCCATAAACCTTGGATGCACTTGTTCAGCATGTGGGCCCCCCAACCGAGGTCTGAGGCGTCCGTTGTGATGGTTTGGCTTGGTTGAGTGTTGTGGAAGGGCAATCCCTTGTTTGATTGACAGGCCTGAGCCCACCATTGGAATTCTTGCTTCAGGCATGGAATTATTGGAATTTGGGTTTCTAGGCTGTGCTTGTGCTGAGACCATAAATTCCTTAGGTACCACTGTAACTTTCTCATATGCAGTCTGGCATGTGGAACCAATATTATGCAGGATGCCATGAAACCCAAGGCTTGCAGGACTTTTCTTGCTGTTAGATGGTTCTGCTTTGTTAATGCCAAGAAGTAGAGAGGAGTTGCTCCTGTTTTCTACTGTTAGGAATGCCATTTGTTTCGATGTGTCCAGCTCTGCACCAAAAAGGTTATCCTTTGGGATGGTATCAGCCTTGACTTTTTTATATTGACTGTGTATCCCAGGGCTTGTAGTAGGTAAATGACCCTTTTCAAGTCTTCTGCTAGCTTGTTTTTGTTGTCCGCTTGTATCAGGCAGTCGTCCAGGTAAAGGTAGATTTGGATTCCCTGAAGCCTGCAATGAGCAATTACTGATGCCAGGCATTTCGTGAACACTCTGGGTGCAGTAGATAAGCCAAAGGGCAATGCTGAGAATTGATAATGCTCTGATCCTGCAAGAAATCTGAGGTATCTTCTGCAATTTGGTCATATGGGGACGTGCAGGTATGCCTCCTTGAGATCTAGAGTTACCAGCCAAGACTCCTTGCCCAGCATGGGAAGAAGCTGCTGTAGGGTCAGCATTTTGAATTTTGGAACAATGAGGAATGTGTTTAAAGCGGACAGGTCGAGAATAGGTCTCCATTTGCTTTCTTTTCTTGGTACCAGGAAGAGTCTGGAGTAAAATCCTGTCCTTGCTCCATAGATGGTACCTTTTCCACAGCTCTCATCCTTAATAATTGAGTTATTTGTTTTAGAGCTTCTGCCTTTTGATTTGGAGGTAGGTTTGGTATTCCTCTCTTCCCTGGTAGAGTATGGAAGTGAAACCTGTAACCTTGGTCTATTGTCTGCAAAATCCACTTGTCTCTTGTGATGTAATGCCAGTTTACTGAAAATAAAGCTAGCTTCCCGCCCAAGGGTGCTTCTAGTTGTTCCCTGGTAGGCGGTGCTAGAGCCAAGTCACTGTGATTGTCCTGTAGTAGCGGTGGTGTGTCTGTGGCTGCACCTCGCTGGTTGTTACCCTGCCACTGGCGTCCCCTGTAGGCACCCCTGGATTGACTTCTGCCTCTTGAACGCCTATTCCTGCCTCTCTGAGCTCTGGAGGAGTCTGGAAAGGACCAATTCTTGGAGGGCCAATTCCTGCTAAACCTTGGAGGTTGGACCTGTAAGAAATCTTTGACTGTTTGGACAGATTTTGCCTTCTCTTCCATCTTCTTCAGCACCTGTTGTACAGGAGAGCCAAACAAATTGATCTTGTCCATGGGAGCATCTAGTAGTTTTGATTTGACATGGTCTGGTAAGGCCTGCTCTTTTAACCATGCATGCCTTCTGATAACTGTGCCAGTCATGGCTGATCTAAAGGAAGCCTCCAGTGCATCATAGCCGCATTTTAAGGAATGGTTACTGACTTGCTGAATGTTATGTACCATTTCCTGAACAGATTTTTTGTCTAATGGTTCATCCGAGGACAGCTTTTTGGTTAACTGGTCTAGCATAAATTCCTGATACTGGATCATGTGGAATTGACAGTTCAAGGCCCTAGCTGAAAGAGTAGCAGAAGTGTAAACTTTTTTACCCCATCTCTCAAAGGACCTGGATTCCCTTTCAGAGGGGAGGGGTTTTGGCAGAGGTAGCTGCTACAGCCTTAGGTCCCTGGGAGATAGTCTCGGGATCTGCAAAAGGAGCCTTATAAAAATGGTAATGCGTGTCCGGGACCCTGTAGTACCTATCGGGCTTAGCAGGGGCCGGAGGTAGTGAATCAGGAGCAGTACAAGCATCATTAAATGCATCATCTACAACAGAGAACTGGAGGTATGGCTAAAGGCCTATGTTGTGGTGAATGCAGAAAAGTTCTAAGCCTTTTTCTAGAGTCTGAAAAATCCTGGCCCTGCCACTGAAATTGTTCCCTCATAGCATGCAAGGTTTCCCCAAAGGAAAATTCCTCAGGCGGAGAGGTCAAGGAATGGACTCTTCAGCATCAGAGTCTTCATAAGGGGAGAAAGGAGCCTCTGGAGGGTTTGTATTATCTGAATCATCAGAGGAATCATCTGTAGAAACTGGCTCAGGGGGCTCTGCTCTAGGCCTCTTCTCTGGAGGTGTGTGAGAGGCCCTGTCTGGTTGAGGTTGGGATCCCCGGATTAAAGAAATGAGATCCTCTGCTAGACTAAGCATTTGTGAACTAGAGCTAGGCCTGTGAGAGGGGGTCTTAGCAGGCACAGATTTAGTAGTTTTAGCTGCTTTAGCCCTGGCAAAGGCCTTAATGGACATGGCTGCAGGTGGCCTAGCAGCTCCACGTGCAGGGGTAGAAATATCCAGATAGTGTCAGATAATTCCTGAGAAACTGCAAGAGCAGGTGGGATTTCAGAAGCCGATTCCACCAGGTTGGAAGAGGCCTCGGTAGGAGGTAAATTTTCGGCTGAAGGAAGAACCGCTTGCTCGCTTCGGCCGAAACCGAGACACACGCGGTTTCGGCCGAAACCGCGGACCGCGAGTGTCGGTCCTTTTCCTTGCGCTTTTTAGATATTTGCGTAGTCGGAGGATCCGACGGCATAATGTAAGCAAAATCGGAGCCGAAAAACTCCTCAGCAAATTCCGACCGACGTCTAAGCGTCCGTCGGTTAAAAGAAGCACAGGCTAGACAAGCTGCTACGTCGTGGTCTGGGCCTAAACAAGGTAAGCAGTAAGAGTGGAAATCTTTATGAGGTATTTGTTTCCCACAAGTTAAACAGTTATTCACTTTTTCTGAAATCGGCTGAGGCAAGAAAGAGTCCCCAACGGGGTACTTAGCTTTTTAGAAGTCTTCGGTAGTAGTAAAAGTATTCGGTAGTAGTAATCTCTGGTTCTGACCGACCGGCACTTGCGAACAGCTTCTGCTTGCGCCACGCGCAAGAAAGACTGAGGAAAATGGCGTCGGCTGATGCCTTTATACCCGAATAACTGCAGCTATGACGTCGGGTGAAGTGCGACACCAGCCGAGGCCAGACCCAGACTTTGGAATCCGGCCGACCGAAGGGCTGCCTGACGACAGGACAACCCATTTGTAAGGACTGCAGATGCATCCTTGAAGGACATCTAATCTAAGCGGGTGGCGAAAGCCAGTACATTCTGGCTAGGCTTATAAATGCCTTCAGGCAGATAGCCTAGTATCTACCTATGTACCTATAAGAAAACAGTATGCACACTGACAGATTTGAACAGTGTTTATGGTAACTGGGGTGAAACAACCAAGTAATAAGATGGAGGAATGGCTGTGGAGGAGGATCGGCTGCTGTGTGTGAAGGGGGCCCCAATCCATTACCCTGCCCAATGACATATTTGACCATGATCCAGCTCTGATTTAAAAAGTTTATGGAAGATGTGCACGTGTGTGTGTGTGTGTGTGTGTGTGTGTGTGTGTGTGTGTGTGTGTGTGTGTGTGTGTGTGCACGCAAGAGCGTGTGTGTGTCTGTGTACACGCAAGCACGTGTGTGTGTGTGGGGTCATTCAGAGATGTAGAGTACATTTTCACCAACAGATAACCTGAAAACAGTCCTCCAGTACTTAATGGTTGGTGTGGGAAGGGACTTTCAAAAATACCTTCCCTTAATGTCAATTTACAAGGGTTACTTCCAACAATTTACAGGGTTTTCCCTCTTCAAGTCTGTAAATAGGCATAAAATGCACATGCCTCAATATATGATCCAAGGTCAACAAGAAAAGAATAAACATCCCATCTAGGAGCTTCAAACCATGTTTCCCATCTTTTCACACTTACAGAAAAGAAGGAAATTGTAATCACGGCTTAGTTATCTGACACCTGGAATGCACCGAGGAATGCAGAACTGAAAAATAAATGGGGGTCTGTACAAACCAAAGAGTGGGTTACAAAGACAAAGTAAAACCCTTAAAATTTAGCACAGCACTGTGCTAAAGCTATATACTAAAATCAGTAGCATTTACAGCTTGTAGGTCTTGACAGAACAGGCAAACAAGACCCCTTCTCCAAATTTCACTGGCAAAAAATATGTATAAATCTACTATGTCAGTAAAGGACCATAACTTTGTCTCTTGCTATTAATCTCTTTGTTTTGCAAAGATCCCAATTTATTTTTAGTTCTGCATTCCTCACGTTTCTAACAGGTTAATTTGTGATCATAAATTCCTGCAACTTTTCTCTACATTTGAAAAGAAAAACTCCAGATAAGGAAACGAAAGAAAATAATGATGTAACAGACTTTGTCTAAATGTTTGGCACCAAGTCTGAATTACCTCAGTACTGCATAAACAAACATAGCAAGCAACGCAAAAAGCTATAACAAAAATATATATATATAAGCAACAAAACCAGTTTGGTATCCAAGAGGGGAACATATGTTTAAACATTCGTCCAAAGGAGCTACTTTACAGATTGTTGTTACTTTATATGACTGCAATTTAATGCACCTCATCTCATCATCCACACAAGGTACTGCTAAGGTGCAAATCTCTCATTCTCTTGGGTAACCTGGTAAGTCATCTCTGACTAGACATTCATAGTCTACAAACATGGGGTGACAGGATTCCATTAGGTTTCAAGTATTCACTTTCAACTAATGACTTTTATGTGGTTAAACTGGCAGAGACAAAAGACTGCATAAAACAATGTGACACCTCATTTCAAAAAACATCGTAAAGCACTGTTTGTTCGATGCAGCCTAAAGTGGGAAATCGTTAAATTTAGAGGCAATCAATACTTTGATATTATTTATCTAAACAAAGCTGTTATTACTGGGAAACTTTGATTATGTAAAGGAGACGGTAGGGCAGAGTTAAATACATTTCTAGCATATAAAGTACTAAATGTCAACTGCATCAGCAAATAACACTATCAAAAAACAGAATGTGCAAACATATCATACTGAGTAAGATGTGTCCAGAGGCATCATGCCTAAACAGCACGTGCAGATATTGACCTCACTAAGATTTTTACTGATCAATGAATGCACATTTTTATGCTGGCAATGTGTGACTAACTTAGGAAGGGTGACAAGTGTAGCTGCAGAACCTCTGAATGTTATTTTTTTCTCATTCCTCCTTCATAAGCTCTTCCTCAGTCTGATTGCTAAAGGCAATCAGGAAGGATGTCTATCGATGGAGTGGACTGACAAAGGACAAATGTTTACCGAGCATTTCCTGACATCCTGTGGTGTTCCATCAATGTCACAAGGACGAGCAACATAGCAGCAGAGGATGACTTGGGGAACACTCAAACCTACAGTAATACAGCAGTCTGCCGTGGAGCAGAACCAGCTGCGTATCTAACATCAAACATGGTGAGTAAGGTAGACAGTATAGTAATTCTTCTGAAAGATAACGAATGTTTTTACTGAAGTAAAAACGTGCCCGACTTTAATGAGTAGCTACTCAAGTTAATACTATAAGTGATGTAGAAGTAAGATTCAATTCAGTAACACTGGGTTACTGGGTTAATAACAGAGGAAAGAGTGCACATAATAAGGGCTATGGCTGAGGTTGTTGTAAATTACCTGGGACTGCTAACATCACAGCACTCATCCTAATGAACTGCTTTGGCCAATAGGTAAGTGGGTCAGGAAGGAAGCCCCGGTAACTGCCAGTAAAATTAAAACATGCTAGATGTGTATTCTGGGTATCCACAATGATATAAACATGAAAGGATAAATTCATAGAAGGCAAATATTATGCTCGGACTTCAGACTGTAGTGAGTTTTACTTGGTTCAATAGAAGCACAACTGACAACATAACAATGGGCAGGAGAATGTGTAAAGACATATTTTGTGCAGTACGATGATCCCCAAAAAGTAAACATTGAATATAAATAATCAATATTTATTTATGTTAGTTGCATAACAGGGTTTGGTATACTGGCCGAATGTTGAGCTGCCCTTGGCAGCAGGGGATCCTAATTGTAAAGAATACTGCGACAGCGGTAAGGAAGGAAATCAGTCTGCATGGACATATATATCGCTTATGATTTGTCTGAGACACTTTTCGTCTAATCACAAAATCATCTAATATACATTTAATCTAAAACACACTTGGTCAAAGCAAACTACATCTAAATCTTCATATACAGCAAATACTTTCCCAAAACTTTCTTACAGGGAGGACAGGTCCCCCACCCCCTCTGAATTAAATACTCTAATTCCACAGCTGCACAACTTCAAGAAAAAGAGAAAACTCCTCACACAGAGAATCACTGTAGCCACACAAACACAAACTTCTAGAGATAGAGATACAACATAACAGTGGGCATTATCAAAGTATAAATATTGAACACTAATTTACATTGTAATTCGATAATCCAAAACCACACCAGCTGTGATTTTCTATAGCCTTATACATTTTTCTATCAAATGTGATTTGGTCATTTGTGTTTTATATCAATTGTGACACTTTTTGTAGATACACAGACACACACTGATATAGATAGGTACATATGCAGTAATGAATTAAAAACATACAACGTTATTAGCTCAGCATTTATTTTACCTTAAACAAAAACAGACATACTTCTTTATAAAAACTAACAAAAGGTAAAGAATCTCAATTGCTTAGGCAAAGAGGGACCAAACCTTTTCAGATATATGCCACATGTTTGGAAATACAGGCACAGTTTAATCATGAATGTGTTGTGTTATCAGCAACTGCAACAAAAAGCAGTTGTCTTGTACTGACAAAAAAAGTACAACATTAATAAATAAAACAGAAAGCAGAGAAAAACCATGACAAAAATGTTTACATATCATTTGAGAAAAAGCCCATGCTGGTGACGTTGACAGATATTGTCCTGATTACAGCCATGTGACTCATGTTTGATTAGTGGCTCAGGCACTTGATGGCACTGGCAGGGAGGATGGGAGGGGAGGGGGCTCAGTGAGGACCCAGCTGCTCTGCTGATTTCCCTGGTGGAGACTGGGGAAACAACAGCATGTACATTGTTTGTGGTTAAGGCAGGGCAGTCCTGCCAGTGGTAGTCCCTGGTAGAAGTATAAGGTAAAACACCGCTGACACCCACAAAGTGTTGCTGAGAGAGATGGAAGTTTGAATCCAGGAGGAAAACACTCATCAATACCAGTATAATGCTACCCCAGGTACCTCAATCTCAGCAGCCCCCTTATGGACCACGGCTTACCTGGGGAAGGCAGTAAGCTTTGGTAGACCTAGTGGATTAAAGGAAACCCTGGAAGTAGCTGATGTCTAGCTGTAGGGATCCAAAAATATGTGAAACAAACTATCACTAAATAAATATGCAGGGTCCAAGTTGGGAACATCTAACAAAAGATAGAAGGACAAGAAGAGGACACAATCTGGTGACAGTGTGAAGTAGTATTTTATAGAAAAGTCAGTGCATAGTTACAGCAGCCTCTCAGGAGAAGCAGTATGGGTAAAACAGGAAGAGGACTTATGAACGCATGTGTGAAAAAAGTTAATCTTATGAGGTGGAAGGGGAAAAAAAATATTTTACTGTTACCCAAATATGTAAAATAGTGATTACCATTGTACAAGTGGAATAAGACACACACAGTATGTATTGCCCAGATACTGGAAAGCCCACAGCCACAGTGGGGAATCTGTGCTACTCCTGTTGGACTTCAATACTATAACACCTATAAGTATGGGGCAGCATCTGTGGAGTGCATACACCTTACACTGCACTACTCATTTACTACTCTACCATGTCTTCTGCAAAAACCGCAAAGTCACAAAAAGAAGGAAACTGGAAAGATTACTGAACCTGAAATAGACATCGTTCATCATCCTTTGCCCCAAACTGAAAGTTGAGTTTTACAAGCATTTTCAGTGCAAGACGACCTCTGAAAGACTAAGTTGATAAAGGCCTTAGAACACAGGAAATATCACAGCAACAGACTTGATTCCACCCACAGTTATTGGGTACGATTCAGTAGTTAAACATGCAGGCCTTTCTTCATACATAAATGTACACACCGTCAATGTCCACTCCCCTCAACAATTTAAAAGCAAGTATCCACAACGAATCCCTCAACCCTTTATTCCCTCAATGATCATGACGACATACACGACAGAAAAACTCTCTGATAAGTATCAAAACGGTACAAAGCAGTAGTTTGGATGCATACATAAGTATCAGTACTAAAGTATGTTCACTTACTAGGGGGAGGATGTACAAATCTCACACACATGAAAACTGTAGACCAACATTACTGACTGCATAAACATCTCCCGAGACCTGCTGCTGTGTTGTATTCCTTTGAAGTTCTATTACCTTCATATCTCACGATATAGGTTGTACCTTAAGGATGGGATCCTATGGATGTTTGAGTAAATGAAACTGTAGGAAAAGATCAATCAACAGGAAAGCAGAAATCAAAAGTCTGCCCTGACAAAAGTGGCCCTTCTTCTAAGGGTAATATCTGAGCTGAAAATCTAACATTTGGCAAAAAAAAAAAAAAAAATATATATATATATATATATAATATGGTGGACAACATCATAAATTCTGTAACCTGTGATGGCAAAGGAATGCTCACGCTTGTGAAGTAACCAGGGAGCTTCTAATGCACCAGATGTGAACCAACCGACAGTGGCAGCGTTAAAAGACACAGAGCTTGCTTTGGCTCCGATTGATGTCTTAAGCCAGCTGGCAGCATGGGGTTAGAGATACAAGCTTGAAAGGGAAAACTGTAAAAGAATGGAATAAAGTAAACTACTTAGGCCAGTAGGTAGCAGTTAGATGCCCAAGGGTAAATAACATGCTCAAATAGATGCTGCTTAACACTAGACCTGGAAAGCACTAAATCACACTTCAGTTCATAGTGCAGTAGCCAAGAACAGAGTGAAAGCCACACAAAAAGTAATCGGCAGTCAAGAGGAGTTCAATTAGTCCTTCATGTATCAAAAGCTAATAAGGTTAATTCTAATTTGCCAGAATGATCCAGGAGGGATACCCTATGAGTTACTGGGGTGCCAGCGAGGCAGCATTGCTACAGCAGAAGACATCATTAGTGCTGCGCTCTCTTATATTCAGGGTCTGAAGTTCAGCCTCATCATTCTAAAGCAAAAGTCACTTACTGCAGCTAGTTCATTATCTAAGTAGATGGGCATAACAGGGGCTCCTTTTGCATAATCCTAAGTATTCCAGTATACTAGTTATCTGAAAACTGAGACAGGCTGTTTCAGTGGTCATCTTTGTGGATGTGAATGATGTTACAATTTCTAAATGGTTGTCCCAGGATATTACTTCCTGTTGATCTCACCATAACAAGTCACTTCCAGCCCCTCTCTATCACAGCCTTGGCTACGTCTGTGGCTTTTCTGGAAAGGGGGGTGAACTCTATAAACATACTAGAGGCAATAATTTGGTCACATGTGCACACCTTTACCAAACACTACAAACTAGGTTTCTTCTCTAGGTCTACAGAAAGCGTTACTAAGACATCCTTGACTCTGACCAGCTTCCTCCTCCTTTGCCTAATAAGCTATGGTACTAATCCTGTATAGCTTAATGCTACTGGAGCAATGATCTAGTGAAGAACACAGTACAGCTGTGCACGTAAACTTACTATAACGGTAGATGTTCAAATAGATGTCTGCTACAGTAGCCGCACTTCCTTCCATCCCCCTATTTTTGCCAGGGTGTGGGATTTGTTATTTTTCTGTTCCTGTCTGGCAGGCCTTTAACCTCCCTATCTTCTGAGGCAAGAAAGTTCTGAAGTATTTGGTGCTAAAGCCACAGGTTTTCTCCACATCCTTGAAGCTTACCAGTGGCCAGGGCATATGGAAGGAGCCCTAAAGCTTTGGAAAGCTGGTCATCTGGGACCAGTTCTTGACAGGATATCTCATACTGTTTAAGGTTAGTGCAGCAGTGATCTATTTTTAAGCAACCAAAGCAACAACAGGAAACTTATGCAGACATGGGGAGAATGTGTCGACACTATTAAGACAGCATTCTACGTTCAGCATTTAATCCCAGACCCTTGATTGCCATCTGGCTCACAGACAGGACACAAGAAATGAGGATCACTGACACCACTTCCAACAGAGGCCATTCACCAGTGGAGCACCCCTATGGGTCTGTGCCGGGTTCACTCCTGTTTGGCATCTACTTCTCAGACGTCAAGGTTAACTTTAAAGGGCTCTGGCTCACCAAGTTCGCAGATGACTGTAAACTGGTAGACATTATAGATTCCCACAAGACAAAAACATCTTGCAAGTGGGTTTAACACAGACAAATGAGTGGTGCCATAGCCTAAATCTCAATGCAAAAATGCATTATATTGCTCTTTGGGAAACTGTCAATACAATTTAATTACTCAATCGATAAAACACTTCTAAAAGTCGACCCAGCAGTAAGGGATCCGGAACATATGTAGACAGCAATCTGGCCTTTGACCAACATGTAGCTAAGATAATAAGAAAATCATTCTATTTCACCCAATGTATAGGTAAGGTTATGGCATGCAGGTCAAACAGGTTGTAGTACAAATCTACTCGCCCCTTATCAGACCTATCACTGAATACAATGCCCCCACAGGCATGTATCTAACCAGACACTTGCTACAGCTGGAACATCCACAAAGGTTTCTCACCAGGAGAGTTCAGACCATAAGTAACCTGCCCTACACTGATCACCTGAAGCTCTGTCTCTGTATTCAGTCTCCTGAGAAGGGAACTTTGCCTGGGTTACCAGCCCCAGCCCCATGGAACTGTTGCACATGTGCAAAACAAACAGCACCAGAAACATTAGATCCAGGGATTTAAACTTTACTTGAGACACACACAGAATGTATGGAGAGACAGATATGTGACCCAAAAGATCTCCACACTATGTAATAGGCTCCCTCTCCATGTACAACAAAGTTAATTTCTAACCCTTTTCAAACAAAAGCTTGACAATTAGATGGGAAATAATAAAATTTACCCCTGATCTGGTCCCTGTGTCTCTTACAGACAGAGGCAGTCAGTAAGAAATGTGTGATCATAACTAACCTCCCCCCCTTACAAATCCTTGGCTATCTGACCACTAACACGCCCCTTCTCCCTGTATCATACTCAGGAACCACATGGTGTGGGATACACAGCTAGGTTTGTAAAGGCCCTAGTGGTCGTTAGCCTAGTAACAACCTATGATCCGAAGGCCAGATTGAACAGCCATGACAGTTGTCCCACTATGCGACCCACTTAAGTAATTTCTAACAGCAGTCCCTCTATGCAACCAATTTAGATAATTTCCAACAACTGTCCAATTATGCAACCCATTTAGTTCGTTTCTAACAGCTGTATCACTATACAACTCATTCAGGTCATTTCTAACAGCTGTCCCACTGTGCAACCCATGTAAGTAATTTCTATTAAACTGAAAGTTAGTTTCAGCTGTCCAAGAGAGAACTATCCCTATAGATTTATGAGGCAAAAAAGATAATAATGATCACCGTCCTGGAATGAAAGTAAAGGACTCACTGGAGAAGAATGTGAGCAATTTACCTAAAACTAAACATATGCACAAAATAAACGATGCCATTCTATGGCTTAAAAACAAGAATGAGCTCCTAGTGGTAATTTACTTTAAAACATGCAAGTGCCTTTTGCAATTGTACTAAATCAGTATAAGTTGGGAAAGATGGTGGCCCAATGGTTAAGGTGTTTACCTTACAAACACAATGTGCAGGGTTTGAGTCTCACAAGGGATAATTGGCTAGGCTTACAATGGCTCACAAGGGCAGTTAGCCTAGTACTAACCTATGAACCTATAAGATAATACAGACAGGCTAAAACATCCTGCTGCCTGTTTTGGAAGAGTAAAACTGTAGCTTCCTATCTCCTGATATGGGGGTGCTGCATATGCTACTGAATACCGGCATTCTTCTGATTCTCATAAGGTGGCAAGATCAATGCTAGTGTTTTTCTAATAAAGTACCAGTAGGAAGTTTTTGGAGGGAGGCCTTGACGGACCAGACACACACACACACACACACACATACACACACACACACAAAACTTGTGCTTAAATGCCTCTAGGTTAATATTAATATATATTTTTAATTAATTAGTTTGTTTAATGGGTATGTAAACTGTCTACTGCTGACCATTTTTTGCAATGAGCTGGGCCACATGCACAAAAGTAATTACAATATACAATGGCAATTTAGAACAGCCAATCAGCCAGTGTGCTTTTATTTTTGTGTGTGGTGTGAACTACAGGTGCAAATGGAAAAACACAGAGCGACATGGAGAGAACACGCAAGGTTCACACAAACTGACCTGAAATCAGGACTGAAAACTAGACCCTGGAGCAGTAAGGCAGGGATCTTGGCTAATAAGCCACCCTGCTATGATAATAAGCTCATTTGCCCTGGGTCCCCAAATTTAATTTTATTTAAAAAGAAAAATAAAAGAGGGGGAGTTGTGACTGTAGAGCTGGAAGGTTCAGATTCATAAGTCCAACTAGTTTCATGGCTTTAGAAAATTCAAGACAATTCAAGAATAAATGGGAAAGACACAGTCAGATCTCACAAATGTCATAGACTATGTATGACAGTCCTAGATTTCAGTGAATCAAAGCTGGTTTGTTCACTCACACGGAATGCATGCCTTCAGCACAGACACCATGCTACTCCTCAAACTAGCCCTGGAAAATTCTCGCTGTCAATGCCTCCAGAGAGCAAATCTTTTGCAAACTACTCTCCAGCAGATGGGACACAATGTATAATCCTCACAATTACAGGCTGCCTTCTAGAAGCTATACCACTCCATCAACATGCATCTTCTTTGCAACCTACAGACTACTACAGCTTACGCAGGATGGCAGTTTAACATCCATAACTCATCAGCAGTAATTATTACCAAATGATCAGCCAGGCTAATCAAGGGAGTATGCTGAAGTACAAAGACTGCGAAGTTATGTGCTGGAGGTGTTAAATGCCACGGCCTTCCTCCCTTCCTTAAATGTCTCCATGACATCTTTAAATAGAAAAGTGACTTCTGTATAGACTCTTGCATTCCACTACACTCAAGTGTGCAGTTAGACTCAGCTGTTCCATTTTCAAGGTAACAGGAACACACACTGGTTCTTTAAGATCATCCCCTGAACCTACAGTACAGGAACAGCTGAAGCCCAAGGAAATTGTTTATTAGTAGCTCTGATTCATCTGCATGTGTATGTAACTAATGCTAATTTCTGAAACACTGCTTATATGCTGATGAATTTCTTAATTCATGTTGTGGGGAAAAATGTGCTATGAGGTACTTGGGGCAGACATCCCTACACATATTAATATTTATAAATCTGTTCAACAGTTAACATATTTACAAATTGCTATTATTAATTTTGGAATTCTAAACAGACACTTTGCTGGAAATCATTCATATTTAAAAGCGTGCCCTTTACAGAATCTAGTAGGCCTTTAACAGTTTCGGAACATGGTTTCAATACTGATATTTAATAAAACCTGCAGAAATAATTCTGAAAAAGGAATACCCCTTTCTGTACAACCTAAGACCAGAATACATGGCTATGCTGACAGTGCTACAACAGCTGTACTACATGTTGACAGGAGCACAACAAGTATTTATCTTTTATGATCTAGTCACTAACTTTCCATAGTAGGTTTACAGCTATTTCTTTTTTTTTTTTTTGTCATAAGATTCAGACATACCTCTCAAAACATCACACATTATGAGATAAACCACACATCTGAATTCTACAAAATCCTTTGTTCTAGAGAGAAGAGTTTTATAGACCACTCACTGTCATTTTAAGAGTACTAGTATACAAATACAAACATTGCTGCATTTGATTCCACTATTTTCTGTGCTTCCGTCTTCAGATTTGATCACCTGTCATGCATTTTGTCCACGTGTAACTCAATGTGTCACCAGTCTGGTTGAAAAAAGGTTGAGAAGCATGCATACAGTAGGCCTAGTGGGATTTACTTGAAACAGAGCACTGGATTACAGAAAAATACAGTATAATGACTGTGTGGGATAATAACCATGTAAGATAAGATATTCCTAAATCTGACAAGAAATTATATGCTTGTGTGTGCAGTGTCATACTTATTTTAGCTTCAAGGAAGACAGCCTTCTTATTTTTGGAATTTATCTATCAGCTGGATAGCATGTCACCAAGGGTGCACTTTGTTGACCCAGAGTCCCATGCCTTAACAGTGGCTATTGCCCCTGTCGGAACCACAAAATCAAGACCAGTCAATATACATAAGTACTGTAGATAGCAAGCTGCCATCTTTTCTGTGTCTGTACACAGCTATTTAAGTGTAGTAAAACTAGGGAATAATCTGTTAAAAACAGTATAAACAGCAAACATTACATCTGAACTATTAAACTACCAGGTAGTACAAAACCATCGGATGTGATCAATGCTCTCCAGTTAGTACTGCAGAAAAAGTTTAAAAGTTTATTACATTTAATTAGACAGCTACCATCAGCAGCAGAAGCAGCACTCCGAAAACGAACAAGTGACCTTAACATATAAAGTACACTGCTGTTTTTGACAGCCTTAGAGTAAAATGATGTTCTATAATGATATTTTTTTTACAATTTCCTGTGGCAAGTAGGGTTCACAGGAAAGGCACTCTGCCTTTGCAGTCTGCAACACAGAAACTGTCTCCGACTAGCGGTGAAGCATCCAAGAATGTCCAAAGTGTGAGATGTACGTCTGTCAAACGGACTTCTGTGAGATTATTCATTAGCACAGTAAGGAAACATCTACTATCCTCATCATCTGAGATGGTAAAGTAAACCCATAAAAAGGAAAAATCAGAAAGCACCTGTACTACAAGTGTCTGATTACACATTTTAAAAGACAAGTAGGCCTCAGGCCCTCATTTCCACTGGCAATGGGGAACAGAGTAAAACAGTTCATGATGTTCAGTGCCTGTATGATTCTTCTGATCACAATGGAAAGTAAAAAACACTTTAAGATAAAAAGGCAGCTTTCCTTCGTTGTTATTAGAATCAATATTTCATGGACACAATGGCACTAGGAAAAAGGAGACTGTTGTGGGATATATGTGCCACTCTAATCTCATTTAATTTTGACTATGGCTGCATGGCCCTCTTACGGTTCATAATGGTTTGCTTCAAACTCTAAAAATTTCATCTAGTTCATCCTCACTTTCTACACTCAAACAAAATATATGCTAAAAGAACATGCCCATTTCCTTAAATACACTGAGCCCATACCCACACCAAAATTCCACAGCTCACTACAAGCAGTACAGACATTACACCCTTCAGTAAATACCCTCCAACACAATTAATTTACAAAATGGTTAAAGTGTTTACCTCATAAACTTGATTCTAATCAAGGGAAACTGACTAGGCTTAAAATGACCTACACGGGCATCTAGCCTCGTACTTACCTATGAACAGGTTATTTTTCCCTGTTAACAAAATACAATTAATGACCGACCCTATGAACCCTGTTTAGTCTCCCTGATAGTTCAGTGGTTTTCATGAAGTCATATTACTTTGGTAACCTCTCAGGTGTCAGAAATGTAAAATATATACAATTCCTTGGTGGGTAGTAGTGGATGGGGCACTGGAAATGGGAGTAACAACTGTGTATAGCTAGTGTATATGACGGTACATTTGTCAGCGACATTTTTGAAGGCATCTGGTGGCAGTTTAGGTCAACTAAAGGAACATTTTTCTCAAAATTGGCAGATGTTTCATTGAAAGTTTGCAAAGCAGTGTTGTTTGTAATGGTACAGTGTGCTACATGTTTGCTTTATGGATCTGGGCTTGTTGAAAGAATGTTTGCTCTACTGGGGATCTGCACCTTTCCTACAAGATGCAGTGACCTAGGAGTTGAAAGAAATTAGCAAACGTGGGATGCAGGAGGGGTGTAATAGCATATGAGAATCTCTTTCGCTCTGTGTCTTAAGAATTGTTGTTCTGACTTTACATTTTTTATTCCATGGAACTGCTTGTTTGATGATAATTTGGATTTTCAGTGATATCTTGACAGCTGGTCATCTGCACAAACTTCTTCTTTCGGCTTTTCCCGGTTAGGGGTCACCACAGCGGATCACATGTCCGCTCATGACTGGCAGTAGGGTTTTACAGTGTCGAGTTGCCAGCCCGGCGCCCAACCTTCTACGGAAGGCACACCCATGCACGCACTCACACCTAGGGCCAATTTAGAGTGTCCAATCCACCTACAGCTTGTCTCTGGGATGTGGGAGGAAACCGGAGCACCCAGACGAAACCCACGCGACCACAGGGAGGACATGCAGACTCTGCACAGAAGGCACCCCAGCCGAGGATCGAACTGGAAAACCTCCTGTTGTAAGGCGACAATGCTAACCACTGCACCACAGTGGCCACCCCATCTGCACAAACTGCATCTGGTTAATTACCTAAAATATAGCAGAAACCCTGTATGACATATGGTACCTCTCCTACAAGGAAAGTACTGGAAAGTACAAGGAATTATCAGCTCCACAGTTTCTGAGTATCATACAAATACATATCAAAAGTACTCCTGGCGTACTCAGTTTGAATTAGGCAGGCATCTCATTTTCAGTAAAATATTCAACTCATTTGAAAAGGAGTGCATCCCACCAATATCCAATCTTTTAAGGTTAGTCAAACAATTACATGCAGAACAAATTATGACTAAATAAATGTACTTTGAAATCATCATTTGTATCTTAATACCAGCTATGGGTGATTGGGTATCATAATTTAAGATCTGTTTTAAAATGTCTAAGAAAGTATACCAAGCTTATTAAAATTACTGAATCAAATGCAAAAGGATGTTGCTGTCTGAATAGCCCATATGGAATGAAGACGTCCGTTGAGTTCCCATTAAACCAAAAATGGAGACCCAAAATGCAGCAGTAAATCTGCTATTATGCAAGAAATTGAGGTCTAATGAAGTAAATACAGGCAAAGGAACTCAGAAACCTTTGCATATGTCTCAAGTATTAGGTGAGGCTAAAAGAAAGGAACACAGTTAAAATAAGTAAAACAGCATGTGCCACAGTACTAGATCAGAAAAAAGAAACATTTCTGTAACTCTGACTCTCAGGTATGACTTAGCATTGCACTTTAATATTTCCAGTGGACCAGGTAAAGTTTTGCACATTTTTCATGGAAATTGCTTAACTGTTGCCACTGTGTCTGCCCTTTTCAGCTAGACTGAATGTCAAAAGGCAAAGCTGCACTTATTTAGTAGTTAGATAGTAGTTTTTACAGCAGTGATATAGAATTACCTGGACATAAGCTTAGTTGTTGGCAAGGCTTTATTGAAACGAAGGACAACAGCTCACTCAGAAAAGGAGAGCATCACAAAGCCAGAAAGTGAATAATGCATCGGGGGGCATTCCACTCTGTGTTTAATTATTCTAGTTCCTTTGGGAGTCCATTTTCAAATCAATGACTGCAAGAACTCTATATTACATCTTAGTGGCAGCATACTTTTCAACTGTCCAGATTTTCACCTCATATTTTTGTTCTGTTCCTCATAAAATGTGTGGTTTTCCAGCAAATTAATGGGATGAGTTGAAGACTGAAGTCACTAAGTAAAGACATAAATTTGAATTTCAGACTTCATATCCTTAAGAAAATACTTGCTAACATAAAATTACATTATTTAAGCAACTTTCTAAGTTTATAAGAGCAATATTTAAAAATCTGTTCCTATTTTGAGGCCTTTGTCCCCCCATTATGTCAAGCTTTTTCCAGATTTTTTGAGCTTGGAGGTTGAGAGGCATGATGAATGGCAGCCATCATAAAGCCATACAGCTAAGTTTCTGAAACCCAACCAAACTGTTTGTAAAAGCACTGTTAAGACTGACTTGTGTTTATGGGGCAAGATTTTACAACCAGAAGGTAGCTGACTGGACTCAATGAATATTGTGCCACAGAATTTTTACTTTTGGTTTTATTTCACATGTAGGTAGACTAGTCTAGACTATTATGGTCCTATTTCAGCCACGACTTAGCTGTAGAATAAAGAAAACAAAATAAATTTCCACAATTGTACACGAGACTTAAATAGCGCATCAAGAAGCAATTCTTACTTGAAAGTGATAATGAATGGTGGAGCAGAGCTAGACTATGAAGAAGTCGTGTTAGGTTACTACACCTTCTCGATCGGCTGTATCCTCTATTCTAGAAGCCAAAATGAATAAAAACATCAAATTATTCACATAATCGAGAAGAGCTAAAAAATAAAGGGTGCAAGCAAAGGAGAGTAGTACTGCTGAAATTGAATTAATCCTTAAGTCTTGGTGAGTACCTTCATGAGGTGGACCCTGTTTTTCACAAAATCTCACCAAGATGACACTGAAATATAGATAGTATTTTATATAGTACATATCATGGACAGAAGTAGGCCAAAAATTAATAAAGATAGCTGGGTGCACAAGACCCAGGATAAAAAGTGCCCAATCCTAGTAGGCGCACTGGTACCAGGACTGGAAAAAAATGACAGTGTAGAATCCTTAAAATACTGAAACATTCCTACAATGGGGCTAGGCCAGGTCCAGAAGGGCAGTCCACAAAAATTACAAAAACTGATAGGCCAAAGAAACGCCATAAAGATGATAGAGTTGACTATTGAGGATAAGAAAGAAATTGTGTATTGTTACTATTATGCAAAAAGCCCAGACTTTCCAGTCACAAGATATACAAAAAGATTGAGAGAAATTACATGAAAGAAAAATACTTCAACAAGAAAAACAGTCAGAAGCCTCAAATAAAAATTTGTCTTCACTAATACGACAGATGTGTAAAAAACACTATATAGTCCAAGAAACTTTGATCTGTTTGGAAAAACTAGCATCTGAGGAAGTATGAAACTATAAACAAAACCCGAGATTTTTGAAAAGTATACTAAAGAAATATGGACATGGGAAAGAAAGAGAGATTTGATATGGTACAATATTTATGCAAAGTCAAAAGCCAAATTAATCAATACAAAAAAAGGCAGCCCCAAAGATATTTAAAGAGAAATACAGGCAAAGGCATCAGATATGGAAAATTTCACAATAAAAAAATAATATCACAAAGAGGGAATGTAGAACAGAAGATTAGTAAAGTAGAAGCTAAGAAATAGAAGCTGAAGTTATGGAATGCCTGTGAAGTGAAGGATTTGGTGCAGAAGGTGTAACAGGTTGCATTACCAGACGACATCCCGGGCTGTGTACTACATGAACTATAAAATGAACTGGCACCACACAAGTGTCATGTTTAATCATAGCCTCACCTCAGGTTTCGTGCCCACTGAGAGGCACAGAGCTACAGTTACCCCACTCCACAAGGGGGGATCCACCCTGGATCCCAAGAACTACCATCCCATCAGTCTGACGAGCCTTATCTGCAAGGCCACGGAGCGTATTATCATGGAACTTATAAACAAAGACATTGGCAACCTTCAAACACTGAACCCCACCCAGTTTGGGTTCGTGAAGGGACGATCTTGTCTCCTGACCCTGACTGACTTCTTCGAATCAGTCTCCAGAGCCATGGAGGTAAGGTGGTCCACACACCCTATCTAGACCTTGCCAAGGCCTTTGACGCCATCCCCCACTCTGGAATCATAGATAAACTTACTAAGCTGGGCATTAATCCCTACATCACTCAGTGGGTTGCTAACTGGCTTACTGATAGAACCCACACTGTAAAAGTAGCAGACTCCAAATCCAGCTCCAGACAAGTGACAAGTGGAGCACCTCAGGGTTCAGTCCTGGGACCGCTCTTGTTTGGCATCTACTTCTCTGAAGTACAGGCCAACACTAAGGGACTCTGGCTAACAAAGTTTGCAGATGACTGCAAACTGAGAGCCATTACTGAATCCCCAAATGATGTGGATACTCTACAAAAGGGCCTTACAAAAACAGATGCTTGGTGCCAGAGCCATGGGCTCAAGCTCAATGCCAAGAAATGTATAGTTGTCCCCTTTGGTAAAAAACATGTACCCGTGAATTACCATATAGGTGGCAGTACACCAAACACCGAAAGTGTGATAAGAGACTTAGGGACACAGGTGGACAGTGGTCTCACCTTTGATAACCACATCGCCACAACAGTCAGGAAATCCTTCTATGTGGCACACCTCATCACTAAGGGCTTTTCATCCAGAAAAAAGGAGGTCATTGTCCCACTGTACTCATCCCTCATTAGACCCATTACAGAATACAATGCCCCATTTGTTATGTACCTCTCAAGACATCTGCAACAACTGGAAAGGTCGCAGAAATACCTCACTAAAAGAATCACAGGCCTAAAGCAGATGCCCTACGCTGACCATCTTAAAAAACTCCAGCTATACTCTGTCGCATATCGTCTACTCAGAGGCGATCTCTGCTTAACATACAAGGCCATGTCAAACCCAGAGCTGTTGGACATGCTACACTTAAAGAAATCCCAATCCCTCAGAGCCAAACGCACCAGGGATCTAAACCTTGTCATCACAATAAACAAAACTTGCTGGAGGGATAGGTTCCTGACCCAGAGACTCCCCAGACTCTGGAATAGATTGCCCATACATGTCAAGCAGAGTGCCTCTTTGGCCTTCTTCAAAAGGAACCTTGACGACTGGATGGGAGAAAGGAAATTCACCCCGGGAATCACGTCAGTCGCCCTGCTAGACAGGGGGCCAGGGAAGAAATAGCCAGGGGATTGTTATGGCTAGGTTTGTATAGGCCCTAGGGCTGATAGCCTAGTACCAACCTATGAACCATTACAGCATGATGGAGCCCTACAGTAAGGAGAAACAGGAGGATCAGGAGACATCTGAAGAAGAAATATGGACACGGGAAAGAAAAAGTGATTTAATATGGGGTAATACTTACGCAAAGGAGAAAGCAAAATTAATCAATACGAAAAGAGCAGCATCAAAGACATCTGAAGAGAAATACAGGCTAAGTAATCCTGACATGAAAAATGTTACAATACAAAAAAGTAATGGAAAAGTTAATGAAAAAGAAATTGGGGTTATGGAGTACCAGCAAAGTGAAGGATTCAATGAAGAAAATCTAACTCAGAAAGCACCACAGCAGGATAGAGCAATAGACATTCAAATTAAGGAAAAACCAGTTGAAAGGGAAGCAACTGGGCAGTTGCCATATGAAGATATTTTGCAGCCTTCCACAGGAAACCAGAATAAACCTTCACTTGAAGTTGAACAGCAAAGTGAAGGATCAAAAAACTGTGGTAGCGCTGACAGTCAGTGTAAAGGTAAAGGAGAGTGACAGGCCAGTGAGTTCCCATATGGCAGAGCAACAGATGACATAGGACGAAACTGAGGAGAATGTGCCAAAGAAAAGTGCTACAGAACTCTCTATAGAATGTCCACAGGAAATGAACAAAAAAACTTGCCTACAGTTTAGAAGAAAATGAGCTAAGAGAAGAGTTACTTGATTTAATACAGACAGACATATTAAGATTAATGAAAGAAATAGACTGCAGAAGGTCAATAAAACCCAAAAAGTCAGACGTTTCATGAAACAAATGAACACAGTAATTAGGACTGTCCATAGAGATCCATGCAATACAACAGAAGTTTGTTTGTGTCTTTCGGCTTTTCCCGGTTAGGGGTCGCCACAGCGGAACTCCGGTCCGCTAATGATTGGCAGTAGATTTTTACGTGCTGGCTTGCCGGGCCTAACGCACAACCTTCAACGAAGGAACGCCCATTCACGCATGTCGCCACACAGAAGATGCTCTAACTGAGAATCGAACGGGCAACGTCTAACTGTGAGGCGTCAAAGCTACCGCAGCACCGCCACCGCAGTACAATACAGGATATATTACTATGCAGCTAAATTAATAACAGATAAAGTTCTACAACAAGAACACAGGGTAGTAAGGGACAGGAAGGGGAGAAATCATGGAAGTATTGAATAGATAAACTATAAAGCAATTAAGGCAGAAGTGTCACTGTTAGAAGAGTATAGAAGAGGGAACAGATCGACAAAAATACTCAGAAAGATAGATGTAATAAAAGCAATGCACAGTATTATAACGGATCAGGATCTAATTTGGACTATCGTAAATAATAAACTAAAAATCTCAGCACAGGCAGAAAAACTTAGAAGATACACAGACAAATATAAAGGAAAAGTACAAAATAAGCACTTTATTGATGACCCCAAAAAGTTCTATAAAGAATTGGGAAACAAGGCAAAAGGAATTGAAAGACCAATCAAAAAAGAAGAAATTGATACATTTTGGAGAAATATTTATGGAGAGCCTGTGAAACATAATAAAGATGTTAAACGGATATAAAGAAAGAATAAGAAGTTCAAAGGTACAGTATATGAAATTGGATGAAGTAATGGCCAGAGAGACTGAGATAAAGTTAAAAAAAAACCTCCAACTGCAAAATCCCATGCCCAGATGCAGTACCTAACTTCTGGCTAAAAGTATTAACATCTTTGCATGAAGATTTAGCCATGAGTAAGAACTATTTATATGCACAACCCGAACAGACACCTGGTTAACAACAGAAAAAAACAATGATCCTACTTAAGAGTGAACCTGCAAGTTATCCAAAAAATTATAGACCAATAACTTACCTTCTGGCAATGTATAAACTATACACCTGAACTGATGCCGACAGAGTTTATAGTCATTTAGAAGAAAATTCAATCATGACAATAGAACAAAAGGGTAATAAAAGAAAGTCATATGGAATAAAGGATCATATGTTGTTAAATAAAGTCATAGTGGAGAATTGTAAAAAGGGGAAGAATCTAAGTATGGCATGGAATTGACTACAAAAAAGCATCTGACAGTATTCCACATTCATGGACAAAAGAGTGCTTAAAAATGTATACGATGCAATGTACACTGATTGACTACATTACAGTGTGCATGAAACAGTGGCAGACCACTTTGCAATTAATCTATGATAAAGGACAAATTATTATTCCGGGGATAAAAATTCAAAGAGGGATATTCCAGGGCGACTCCGTCACCACTGTTATTCTGTCTTGCCCTTAACCCATTAAGCTGTCTACTTAACAGCTTAGGCCATGGTTATAATCTGTCTCCTAGAAAACAACAACGTGTAAAGACTTCTCATCTTCTCTTTTTTCAAAGATTTAAAACTGTATATCTCATCATATGAGGAACTGAAAGCACAATTGCAAGTAGTCAAAACTTTTTCAGATGATATTAGAATGTCATTTGGTCTAGATAAATGAGCAAAAGCAACCTTTAAATTATGAAGGCTGCAGCACAAAGAAAGCACCAGTTTGTGACAAGAATGTGATATAAAAGAACTTGAGCAAGAGGGGGTGTATAAATATATGGAAATTGAAGGTTCAACAGTAAAACATGAAGAAATGCAAATAAAACTTAGTAAGGAATATTTTAGAAGACTTAAATTAATCCTGAAAACAGCACTGACATCTAGGAACAAAATTCAAGCTATAAACCAATTTGCTCTTCCTGTCCTAACTTACAGTTTTGGAGTGATTGACTGGACTCAAAATGTGTTGGATAGACTGGACAGGAAAACAAGGAGGATGCTTCATGCTCACCAAATGATTTATAAAAATCAGTGCATAAGAAGATTATACATTCTCCGTTCCAAAGGAGGTATGGGTCTCTCTGAAATTGATTACATGTACAGCTCTGCAATCATGGGACTTCATACAAATCTATTGACCTCACAAGACCCAAACGTGAAAGTTTTGAAACATGAGGAGAATAAACCTAAGATGACTTCCTTTCTCAGTCTAGCAGAAGCATATCAGTGTCAAGCAGGAATGGAAATCAAACCAGAAGTAGTTAAAAATCAGATAGCAACTGAATGTGGCAAAAAAACAAAAGAAAGAATATAAGATAAAGGATCAGATGAGAAGGCAAGAAATGGGGCAAATGCACAAATATAGTTGCAAGTATAGAAAACTCCTGGAAGAACCTCATGTTGATCAGGATCGAACTCAGTAATGGTTAAGGAGAGGCAATATCAAACCAAAACATGAAAGGTTAATATTAGCGGCCCAAGAACGTGGGCTACATACACATTGGTTTACAAAGTCCATTGAACATGTGGGAGAAATGGATACATGTAGGTTTTGTAAAACAGACTTGGAAACAGTTATACACCTTTTTGCTGGTTGTGACATACTAATGGCAGAAGGATTGTATACTGAAAGGTAAAACTGTTCACTGGAGATTATGCAAACAATACTGAAGTAGATGAAAAACAGTGGAAACATGAGACGCAAAGCATCACAGAAAATGATGAAGTCTATATCACATGGGCTCACCCATTACCAACAGTTCAAAAGATAGATGAGAGAAAAACAGATATTGTGGTCCATGAAAAGAAGACAAAAGGAGCATTGATTATTGAAATTGCTACACCCATTGACTACAGTGTCTTGCATACAGACAGACACAAAATCATAAAATACCTGAATTTGCAGGCAGAAATTAGAGCAATGTGGAAGGAAGATACCCAGACAGTTCCAATAGTAGTAGGAGCTATGGGCCTTATAAAAAAGAATCTACAATCGTATTCACATATGTTAGCAATACATGTAAATCTGTATGGATTGCAGAAGGTTTCATTACTCGGCACAATGCAGGTGCCACAATCAGCACTTCTGACTGACATCAAAGACTGAAACAATACAAATTTCATGAACTTGACTCGTACTTTAACTTAGGAATGGGGTCCATTCCCGTCATGGTATTAGGGACCCAAACGATTTGGAGAAAATAAAAATACAGAAGGGCTCTGTCATTACAACAGTTTGTTTCACTGGGTAAGTAGGTTGTCTTCAGTCCTAGAATGGGGACTTGCTAATGAGTGATGGAGGGGAGTTAAATATGGGATCAAAAACAGACAAAGCTTTTACAGAAAATGATCACTAGAAAAGATCTGGAGTACTAATATGACATATGGTTAGTTCTTAACAATTACTCATTCTATCCTGAGGATTATAAAAAGCACCAATGTTTTTCCAAACACAGGTTATGATGCATATTTAAGAATGGTTGGTAAGTGAATCAATACAGTTTACTTTGAGTCGTCTGAGGCCTCCTAAAGTTTGTGGCCATGTTATCCACTAATTTATTTTTTTAACTGTATATTTCCTAACATGGTAAGTAGGCTGGCTCCAAAGACCTTTTGTGCCACAAGGAGGCATGCACAGAAACAGGGTTTAAAAATCATGCAAAAAAAGGAGTCCAATGCCTTATGCACAGAATATTCAGTAAAACATAATTACGTACATTGTAAGCTCACAAAAGCAAATTAATGTGCAATTTATACATTCCACAGGTAACGACTGAAGGGTATGCAAACAACGTAAGATGCATCAAGAATAACGCAATAATGAAAATGCCAGTTACATTAAAAGTGAGCTGGCTTACATGTGACACATTACATAAAGTAATGTAGGCACAGGGTTTATAGCGAGTGAGGTGTGCGAAGGAAAAGGCATTAGGCAGATCACTCCAAACAGGCAAACTGATAATATACCAGAGCATTACTTATAAAAATTCAGAAATCTTAGACCTCAGCAAGAATAAATGTGGGAAGAGCTTGGTAATCCAATAAAATAAAGAACTCAGCAGGATGTGACCCAACAAGCTAGTCATTACATTTCAAGTAAGGTAGTTAAAAACTAACCACGAACACAGTTCCTACAACACTGCTCCGGTACAATAAAGGCTGTCTTGTATACCCACGAACCAACCAGTTCTTTAGTAATCCAAGGTAAACGAACGAGTGTTGAAAAATGAGCAACGTTGTAGGAACTGTGTTCGCGGTTGGGGTTGCAACTTGTATGTTTGTAGTTAAAAACTAATACAGAGAGCTGACGGGATTAAATGAGTTTAGAGTGACAGGGAGGATATGAGCAGCCGATACCAGTAAGCTGGGATAATTTCTGAGAAACCGTTTTCATAAAGTGCGAGTGATCACTGCTTTGGGAAGTCTCCTTGGTTTTGTAATCTAATGGCATTTGGGGGGAGGGCTCCTGGTCATAAGTGTATTTACCAGTGGGGGGCACTTTGTATGTTAGTGAGACAACCTGAAGGGAGGCCCTCTGCCACTAACAGGTAGCCAGTTACATTTGCTAAGTAGTATACAGCAGAGATGTTTCCTTCAAGCAAGTAGCAGGATGAAATGACGCATCTTAAATATGGTTACCTGAACAAAGTTAGCATTAAGTGAAGAGAGATACTTATAGGTACTGCCTACTCCAGTCTAAGGACCATCAGGTTGATGGCCAGTTGTTTTCTGGCTTTTGAGGTAAGCTGACTGGTCAGATTAATGTCAACAGAGATTTAGGCAGAAATTCAAAGTGATATTGTGAGTGCTGCCTGATGAGGACCACATACAGAAGTTGCTGAAAACTGCCCTTTCCAAAATCGTGTCACCGAGCACTGACTCTACAATGAGAAAAGGAGGTGCTACAAAACTGACCCATGAACTACAGCTTGTATTGGACAGATGTATTTTTGAGAAGAACAATGGAAAGTCCTACTTCACTATAAAGCAAAGGTACTGACTTGCACATGCACAAGCCAACGCAGTACAGCAATAAAAATAAAACACTCAAAGCACAGATTAGGTGATTGAATAACAGTCATTGCACAGGCACAATGAATTTCACAATGTGCATTAGTGAGCAATACAATTATTCTCCGGGCTGAAGAAGTGCTCCAAAAGTGACTGTGTTTGTCTATGACAGATACGCAGTAATTAGTACATGAAAAAGTGGCCTGGCACCTATTCAAGGCTGATAAGGACTAATTACACTAATGCAGAATGTCAGAATTCTAGAGACTGTGCTGAAAATTTCAGGTAACAGCAGCAACTAATACAGTAATCCTGGGCTGCACAAGGGTTGCTTTTCTTAAGAAATCCACTACAAAACTAATAGGGATACATAAGTACTGGTTATAAAACAATCCATTATAATTCACTGAAGCACTGATGTTGCTTCATACTCAACAGACTTGACACTGTCAAAGAAATCAGAATAACTTATAATTAAAAAGTAGTTTGTGATCCTTTATAACCCCCTTACCAATCATTTCCTTGACAGTCCCCCCCCCAAAATGCATTTTCTCAATCCTTTGAGCACAAAGTTATTCCATTCAGTACACAATCAAATCAACGGTACTTATAAGAGTATACATGCATACAGCTTCATGCAGCTAAATTTCTTGAAAATGAAAATTAATATTTCTGCAAGGGGCTTACCCCTCCCCAAGTCCCCCACACCCCTTATTTTATTATTCTCATTCTATGGTCACTGTATTTTACAGAAATATAAAACAGGAAATCAATGAGGATTCATTCTTTCTCTGAGACGGCTCTATCTCGGAGTACTAGTCAAATAATAAAATAAGATCCTACAAGCATCGTTAAAAAAACATGTAGCAAGCAAACAGAAATGAGGAAACACAGCATTATTCATTTATGCTTCAACTAATACTTCAAAATAAACTTACTGTGAGCAGCTGAGAGGACCTACCCTCTTATATAACTCCACATCTTTGCAGTTTTAGGAAAAAGTCTAAATTCCAGCATTCTTAAATCTATTCTCACTCAACAGATGCTATAAGTAAACTTCTGATAATGAACATTTGATCAATTATGTGAGTAAAAACCAATCGGTAGGTGGCAATACAGGAGTGTGGAAGCACTGAAGTCACAAAAAGTAATTAACTACAAGAGTGTGGTTGGGAATTAATAAAGGAACACACATAAGGCAATCATGAAAATATTTCCGGACATCAGAAATGCAGATTATTTAGCTGCTTCTTACATTACCAGAAATAAAAACAAACAAAGTAATAGTAGACAGAATGCTTATAAAAGTGGTTAACACGACAACAGTATTTACATTAAAATAATTAGTAAAAAAAAGGAGGGGGGGGGGAGCCAGACAGACACTTTTCAAGCAATGGAAAACTATAAATAAAAGCAAATAGAAGTACTAGAAAAAGCAATAATATCTAATCTGGACAAAAAATAGGTATATAAAAACATACTTAATGCACTGAAGAACTAATCAGCAAAGGACTTTTCAAAGTTAATTAATAAACTTAATAGAACATTTAGCTATGGATGACCACGATAAAGCTGACTAAATTAATATTTCTCTTCAGATTATGATAGCAGACAGACCGACAACAAACTAGGACATGAAACAGACTACAACTGAAATGGAGCTGAAGCACACACACGTCTCTGTTTATTTAAGAATGGATATTACAGACAATGGAAAGAAGTAAGGCTTAAGGACTTGAAATCAGTTTTTAAAGGCACTAGAAGAAGAATTGCTGAACTAATGTTTGTTAATATTACATTACAACTTGCTAAATGGAAACAGAAAAATAATCAAAGACTGGAAAAGACTAGAGGTAGTTCCTTTATATAAAAGTGGAAACAAGAAATGACTTGGAAACCACAGATCCCATAACTTAGCTTTAAATAATTCTAATGGAACATGTGGTTGTGAGTTGTCAGGAAAATAAAATGTAATGCAACTTTAATGGGGGAGGCTGTATCTAATTCTGCAGACTTTTTCAGACTGAATGACAAAGAGCTGGAATAAGGAAGGGCAAAGGAGTTGTGTCTATCTGGAGTGTAGTGAAGCATCTAATACTGTACACACAGGGAAATTAGGTGCCTGAACAGGCTGGGAAGTGCAACTGACGGCATTGTGATGCATACAAAATTAGCTACATGGAAATTCTCAAGAGACTGGCAGCAAATTTATGTCACTCTGTAAAATGTACAGATACAATGTGGATAGGAACAGCACTGTTAAAAATGGTCTTTAGTGGCATTTCAGAACTCTTAAAAAAGTTAACAGAACATCTTTTGCATTAATTTGTGGAACAAGCCGGAAACTCTGATGTCTAGCATTACTGACTTGTAATCCCAGTCATACCTCTCAACTGCCCAGTTTTTCACAGAATGTCCACATTTTTGCCTCCTAGTTTTGGTTTGCTCCTCATAAAACTTGTAGTTTTCAGGCAAATGATAATCACTGATGACTGAAGTCACTAAATAATCATTCAGAAATTGCATACTAATATAAAATCTATTATTCGATCTACTTTGTATGTTTGTAAGAGCAATATTTAATTCTACCTGATTTTGGGGCTGTGTCCCCCATTATTTTTGGCTTTGTTCAGATTTCTTGTGCTTAGAGGTTGAGAGGTATATCCCCAGTGATTTACTAGAAAGAAATACATTTTATGAGGGACAAGACAAAAATATGAGACAAAATCAGGTCTGTTCTACAATTCAGTTAAAAAGTTACATCTCTTTTTGTTTTATATCCACTCAATCTCGCACACTTTTTAGATCACACACACACACACACACACACACACACACACACACACACACACACACACACACACACACACACACACACACACACACACACACACACACACACACACACACACAAGAAAAAAACATACATCTCAACCTAGCCTAACCTGGACTTAAGCCCAAGAATTCTGGACAAAATATAAAAATAATGGGGAAACAAACACTCATTCGGGGCAGATTTTAAAAAGTGCTCTCATAAAGTTGCTAGAGTAACAGGCTTTACATTCACATACATTTCCTGAAAAGATATGAGGTATAAAACCCATAGCTCTTAACCTTTTGTCTCCAGAAATCAATACAGAAATAATTAGGGAAACTTTTAAAAAAAAAAATTGTTAGCTCTTCAGATTACTAGCACTAGACTATGTTATTATTGTGCATTTTTTGAAGTAAATTAAGTCTATAACTCTAATTATTGTCATTATTTAATTGTAATTCACCACCTTTTCTCCCAAAATTGGCACTTTTAGAATGGATTAGGTTCATATGTTCATAGGAATTTACTAGGCTAATGGCTCAAGAGCCCTTACAAGCTTATTCAGTTTCACCCTATTTTCTATTCTTAGGGGAAAGATAAGGGTCAGTACGTGGGGTTTTGAAAAACTTATAGATCGTCTCTGTCCATAATAGACATGGGCACCACTCCAGCAGAGAATTTGCAATTTCCTATCCAACGGTCTAGATTGCACATTAAGATGGTCAAGGAAGGGGTCTGCTTCACATGAACAGGAAGCCTATTCCAGAGGAGGGGCAATCTCTTGGACACATATCTGTCTCTCTAGCATTATTTATTTGTGCCAGAAATCAGGTTTAGATCCTTGAAGTGGGTTACTCTCATGCAGTTTGTTTTGCAAGCATGCAACATTTCCATCAGGGCTGGGTCAGAGACTGCCTTGTAGGTCATGCATAGATGACCCCTCAGTAATCAGTAGGAAAATTAATAACGTGGTAGGTTTTTAATTGGTCCACATATGACACATTGGTTATATCCTGCATTTTTTGGTTGAGAAAACACTAAGAATACTCTAACTGTTGCAGGTTCCTGGCAAGGTACATGCCAAAGGGTGCACTGTACTCAATTGTGAAGGCACAGTACAGTGGTACTATGACATCCTTAGATCTGGATGCCATGCCCTTACTTATAAGCTGAGCCTAACAAAAGTATTTCCTCACCATCATGGACACATGGTAGTTAAGGTTCAGATTACTATTTATCTGAGTACCCAGATCTCTCACCACTGGGTCCACTCTTTGGAGGGGGGGGGGGTGCTATCAATGTTGCAGCTTGCAGAGGTATTTCATTTCCCAAAGGGTATTATATTGCATTTCTTTGCATTTAGTTTGAAACCATGGCTCTGGCATCAATCATTAGTCTGCATCAGTCCTTTCTGTAGGATTCTGTCATTTGTGGAGTCAGGGATTGCCCCCCCCCATGGCCATCTATATTGGCCTTGACATCTGAGAAGTATACTCAAAACAGGAGGGAGCCCAGCACTGAGCCCTGTGGTACTCCACTGGTGACTGGAATCTTGCTGGATGTGGATTCCCCCACTCTAATAACATGTCCTATCCATAAGCCATCTGGCTATCCATCTGATGTAGTAGAGGTTTATGCCCAGTTTTGTAAATTTGTCTATAATACTCAGGTGGGGTATTGTGTCAAATGCCTTGGCCAGGTCAAAACAGGTGGTATGCACTGTCTTACCCTCATCCATGGCCTTGGTAACCTTCTCAAAGAAGTCCACCAGAACTTGGCACGCAAGACTTGCCCTTGACAAAGCCAAACTAGGTTGGGTCTAGAGTACTGGGTCCACTGATAGTCCCCCCCCTTGTGCACAGGGATGACTGTTGCTGTCCTCCACTCTGCTGGGACAAAGCCTGTTTGGAGACAGTGGTTCCACTAGCCCTTGTTTCAAGTTAATAGGTACCTTGAGATTCACTGACACCATGTTTCTAGCTATAGAAAGTGCAGTGACAACCTGTTCTTTTGTGATAGCAGGCAAAGGAATGGTAGACGGTACTCCATGAGGAATGAGCGAAGGTGATGAGGGGATAAAATTGCAGCTGAATTTATCGGCCATTTCAGGAGGAACAGAAGACATTTTTGAGATGAAAATAGATATCAATATTTAGGCAAGTAATAATATTGCACTAATTAATTTCAAAGTTAACAGAACAGGTTTTCGACCAACATGCATTACAGAACAATAAAAATCATGTAACTGTTAAAAGTCCGGCATTACTGACAGACTGCAATCCTTCCACTTTTAGACAGCCAAATGCTGCCATCTTTGGACAAGTGCATCCACCCCTCGTCAATCTTAATAGACTTACCAGAAAAACAGTATGACGGACAAGACAATAATATGCCTCTCGGCCTCCAAGTGCAATAAATCTGGACAAAACCAAAAGTATTGGGGTGTGGGGGCAAAGGTCCAAACTTAATTAGTTGCAATCTTTAAATATTGCACTTAACTTACCAAGTTGATAGAATAACATGATTTGGGCTATTGTGCATTCTTTTGAAGAACAGAAAATCTGAAACTCAAATCTATGTAACTATTTAGTGGCTTCAATCCTCTATGATGTGTCAAAAAACCACAAATTTTATGAGGAACAGATGAAAAATATGATACAAAAATCTGGACATTCCGTGAAAATGTGAGCAGTTGAGAGGTGTGGGCAAAAGTTGTTGTTGTGGTGTAGTTCGGATTTTCCTGGTTAGGGGTCGCCACAGCGGAACTCCGGTCCGCTAATGATTAGTAGTTGATTTTTACGTGCCGAGTTACCAGCCCTGATGCACAACCTTCAATGAAGGTACGCCCATTCACGCATGTCTCCACGCAGAAGACGCTCTAGCTGAGAATCAAACCGGACAGCATCTTACTGTGAGGCGACAACGCTACCGCAGCACCACCACCGCGGACAGGTATGGGCAAAATTATGAGGCAAAAATCTGGGGCAAAATTATGAGGCAAAATACGGACCTCAGGTATCGGCAAAAGTATGAGGCAAAATCAGGAACAATTGAGAAATATACATTTGTAAACTGTGCTTATCATGTATAAATGAAATAATTTTCTGTATGTATGTTTGGAGCTTTTCTCCCCTGGCCTCTGCTGAAAATGGACATATATCCAGTCGGACTATCCCAGTCAACAAATGTAAAATAAATATGGCTCTATTCCATTACTCTCAACTTCTTAATGCAAGACATTTTGGACAACGCCAAAAATAATGGCAGAATAAAGGCCTAGAATCAAGAACAGATTCTAAGTATTGTTATAAATTATAAATTAACAAAGTACACTACCCTGCCATTAACTGGGAAAACTACTCATGTCCCAACACCTTTGCGCAACGGTTCTTGGAATTCATAAATTCCAATGCCCTGGATCAACTAATCCATAGTCCCACCAGGGGCTCCAATATCCTAGACCTGGTCATTACCAACATGGGAAAATCAATGCTCCATACCTATGGTCACCCCCTCGTTAGTCAGGTCTGACCATAAGCTAATCACCCTTAACATCCACATCCCACCCCACCCCAGTAAAGAAACCACCATAAAAAACTTCTCCAAAGCCAACTTCATGCTACTCAAGTCAAAAGTGACAAACTTCATAACACCCATGCAGACGGGAACTGAAAGTTCAACTGCTGAATCCTACACTAAGGCACTGTACGAGCACATCCACTCATGCATGAATCGTGCCATCCCAAATAGAACCAAAATGCTCTCATCCAAAAAGGAAGCCAATCTGGTGGTCCCCTGCCATAAACAAACTTTACAACAAAAGGAAGAAACTTTTGCAGAAAAGAGGAAAATCCCAGGATGCAAAAAACTCCCTTACTAGCCTCAGTAAGAAACTGAGATGCCTCATAAAATCCTCCAAAGCTAGTTACGAAAATAAAATTGCCAAAGATTCTAAAGACAACCACAAAGCATTCTATAACTATGTCAAGAATCTAAATGGCAATGCTCAGATCTGCTCTGAGCTAAAACAGAATGGCATTAAATATACTGATCCAAAGGATATTGCCAATATCCTGGCAGATCGGTTCAGTGCCAACTTCACCCCTCTCACCCCTAAATGGCCCATCTCAATACCGGAAGATTGCCAAATTCCAGTAATAACGGCCACACAGGTACAAAACGCACTCTCTAAAGCCAAGAATACAGCATCCATGGGACCAGATGACATCCCGGGCTGTGTACTACATGAACTACAATATGAACTGGCACCTCACCTAAGTGTCATGTTTAATCATAGCCTCACCTCAGGTTTCGTGCCCACTGAGTGGCGCAGAGCTACAGTTATCCCAATCCACAAGGGGGGATCCACCTTGGATCCCGGAAACTACCGTCCCATCAGTCTGACAAGCCTTATCTGCAAGGCCATGGAGCGTATTATCATGGAACTTATAAACAAAGACATTGGCAACCTTCAAACACTGGACCCCACCCAGTTTGGGTTTGTGAAGGGCGATCTTGTCTCCTGAACCTGACTGACTTCTTTGAATCAGTCTCCAGAGCCATGGACAAGGGTAAGGTGGTCCATACAGCCTATCTAGACCTTGCCAAGGCCTTTGACACCATCCCCCACTCTGGAATCATAGATAAACTTACTAAGTTGGGCATTAATCCCTATGTCACCCAATGGGTTGCTAAATGGCTTACTGATAGAACCCACACTGTAAAAGTAGCCGACTCCAAATCCAGCTCCAGACAAGTGACAAGTGGAGTACCTCAGGGTTCAGTCCTGGGGTCGCTCTTGTTTGGCATCTACTTCTCTGAAGTACAGGTCAACAGTAAGGGACTCTGGCTAACAAAGTTTGCAGATGACTGCAAACTGGGAGGCATTATTGAATCCTCAAATGATGTGGAAAGGGCCTTACAGAAACAGATGCTTGGTGCCAGAGCCATGGGCTCAAGCTCAATGCCAAGAAATGTATTGTTATCCCCTTTTGGGAAAAAACATGTATCCATGAATTACCATATAAGTGGCAGTACACTAAACACAGAAAGTGTGATAAGAGACTTAGGGACACAGATGGACAGTGGTCTCACCTTCGATAACCACATCGCCACAACAGTCAGGAAATCCTTCTATGTGGCACACCTCATCACGAAGGGCTTTTCATCCAGAAAAAAGGAGGTCATTGTCCCACTGTACTCATCCCTCATTAGACCCATTATAGAATACAACGCCCCATTTGGTATATACCTCTCAAGACATCTGCAACAACTGGAAAGGCCTCAGAAATACCTCACTAAAAGAATCACAGGCCTAAAGCAGATGCCCTACGCTGACCGCTTTAAAAACTCCAGCTATACTCTGTCGCATATCGTCTACTCAGAGGCGATCTCTGCTTAACATACAAGGCCATGTCAAACCCAGAGCTGTTGGACATGCTACACTTAAAGAAATCCCAATCCCTCAGAGCTACATGCTCCAGGGACCTAAACCTTGTCATGACAATAAACAAAACATGCTGGAGGGATAGGTTCCTGACCCAGAGACTCCCCAGACTCTGGAATAGATTGCCCATACATGTCAAGCAGAGTGCCTCTTTGGACCTCTTCAAGAGGAACCTTGACGATTGGATGGGAGAAAGGAAATTCACCCCAGGGATCACGTCAGTCGCCCTGCTAGACAGGGGTCCAGGAAAGTAAATAATGTGGGAAGAAATAGCCAGGGAATTGTTATGGCTAGGCTTGTATAGGCCCTAGGGCTGATAGCCTAGTACCAACCTATGAACCTATAAGAATCATGGATTTTACATTACACTGCATTTTCTGCAGGATATAAAGTGTGAATCTCAAATGTTAGTAATTTATTTTAATCACTTTAAAGATTTGCCAGACAATCACAAATTTTATGACGGGGTGGACGAAGTATACAACTAAGCTATCAAAAGTTACATTAAAACATATAAAAATAAAGATTCTAAACATCCTGACACATAAATACTGGTCCACAAAAGTACAGACAGCAGCACAGAAAGTACAGTTTTGTACCTACCATAAATGTAGATGCTCGAGTGCTAATACAGCTGCAGTAATCACAGATGGGTTCTCTGCCGTCAGGCGGGTCCTCGGTCGGCCAAATTCCAAAGTCTAGGTCCGGCGTCGGTTGTTGTCGCTTTCTCTCCTGACGTCAGTGAGGCCGGAGTATATAAGACACAGCCGATGCCATGTTCTTCAGTCTTTCTTGCCCCAGATGTCAGGTGCCCCCAGAAGGAAGGCAATACATAAATTATATATATATATATATATATATATATATATATATATATATATATATATATACATGCAATGCAATAAAATCCAAAATCAGTAGTTGCAAGCAAATAAACCATAGAAGGATAACCCAGTCAGGTTGTATGAAAAGGGGTTAGGCCCTAGGCCTTTACCAAGTGGGGAAGGAGGGAGGGGAAACCTGTACTGCAGCTGTATTAGCACTCGAACATCTACATTTATGGTAGGTACAAAACTGTACTATGTTCATCGTGCATACAGCTGCAGTAATCACAGATGGGTAGAATCCCAAAGCTACGCACAGGGTGGTAGGTACTAGGTGGAACTGGGATGAGCCAGAATGCCCTGCAACACAGCAGTGGCAAAGCCTGCTCTAGTTTTGGAATATAAAGGCAGGTGGTAGTGTTTTGTGAAGGTATGCACAGAACTCCAAGTGGCTGCCTCCAAAATATCTTTGGTAGGAACTCCTCTGAGGAAGGCTGTAGAGGTAGCTGTGGCCCTGGTGGAGTGGGATCTGATGCCTGTAGGGACAGATTTCCCATGATAGAATAACAAAACCGTATGCAGTGGCCTATCCATTTTGAAATTGTCTGTTTGGTAACTGGCTTCCCTTGAGCCCCTACAGCATAGGACACAAAAAGTTGTTCTGATTTCCTGAAGGACTTTGTTCTGTCCAAATAATAACGTAGCTACCTATGGATGTCTAATGAGTGTAGCAGCCTTTCCCCTTTGTTTTGAGGATTGGGGTAAAAGGCAGGTAAGTGTATGGCTTGATTTAAAGCTACCCTGGATACCACTTTAGGCATAAATGACGGGTTGGTACGAAGGGAAACCCTGTCCTGATGGAAGATGAGAAAGGACTGCACCGCCATGAGGGCCTGTAGTTCCGAAACCCTACGAGCTGAAGTGATGGCCAGAAGGAAGGCTGTTTTCCAGGACAAATATTGCAAATCTGTTGAGGCAGCTGGTTCAAAAGGAGGCAATGTTAATTTTTCTAGAATGTAATTAAGATTCCAGGCTGGTATTGGTTGTTTCCTTGGTGGTCTTATATTCTTAGCCCCTCTGAGGAACTGTCTTAAGAGTGGGTGAGAAAATAAGGGTGGATCCATGTTGAATTCTGCAGAAATGGCAGAGGCATGGATTTTTATGGAGGAAAATGAAAGTCCACTGTTCAGCAGCTCAGCTAGGTACTGTAATACCTGAGGCAAATTCAGTTTTCTAGGGTCCTGGCCTTTTTTCTCATTCCAAGAGCAAAACCGTTTCCATTTTGCGGAGTAAGCCTTTCTAGTAGATGGCCTTCTGGCCTCCAAAATGACATCCTGCACCTCTTTGGGGAGTAGGGTCTGTTGTGGTGTTAAGGAATTTTCCATGCAGCGAGATTGAGTGTTTTCAGCTGACTGTGAAGAGTTTTGTAGCTGTGCTGAGTCAGCAGAAGAGGCATTAGAGGTAGGGACCAGGGAGGAGTATGTGTTAGGCTCCTCAGGAGTGGGTACCAGTGTTGCCTTGGCCAATCTGGAGCAATCAGTATCATCTTGGTCTGTCTGCTCTTGCTTTCAAGAGCACCTTGGGCAGAAGAGGCAGAGGTGGGAAGCGTAAACTGTCCATGCTGTCCAACTGAATGAAAGGCGTCCACTCTCCAGACCTTTGGATGAAAGGTCCTTGAACAAAACTTTTCAATTGATGATTCCTGTGGGAGGCAAAGAGATCTATGTCTGGCCTCCCCACGCTGGATTATCTCTGTAAACACCTGAGGATGCAACTTCCATTCGTGTGGATCTGTCATATTTCTGCTTAGATTGTCTGCCAGCGTGTTTTCCAATCCTGGCAAGTACTGTGCTTGAAGTTCGATTTGCCATTCCAGAGCCAAGTTCCAAAGTGTCATGGCTAGTCTGCACAAGGGGTATGAATGTGTTCCTCCTTGTTTGTTTATGTACCACATTACTGTGGTGTTGTCTGTTCTTATCAGTAATTGTCCTGGATGCAGGAGGTCCTTGAAAGCTGTAATTGCATTTATCACTGCTAGCATTTCTTTTTGATTGATGTGAAGGTGCTTTTCCTTTTGGGACCATTTGCCCTGAATGCACCTGTCCGTCATGTGCGCCCCCCCCAGGCGTAATCTGAGGAGTCTGTTGTGATGACTTGATTTGCTTGAGGCTTGCAGAATGGGAGACCTGTGTTTGCTTGACATGCTTGGGCCCACCATCGAAATTCCTTTTGCAAACATGGAATTATTGGTATCATTGTTTCCAAACTGTGACTGTGTTGAGACCATAGGTTTTTTAGGTACCATTGAAGTTTCCTCATATGCAACTTTGCACATGGGATTAAAAGAATGCAAGATGCCATGAAGCCCAGAGCCTGCAGGATTTTCCTTGCAGTAAGCCTGGTACATTTTGCTAGTATTTTGAAGTACTGAGTTAGTTGTCCCTGTTTTTCTGGCGTAAGATAGGCCATCTGGGTGTTTGTGTCCAAGTTGGCACCCAGGAAAGTTATTTTCTGAGATGGTGTTAGCCTGGATTTCTCTTTGTTGATGGTGTATCTCAGAGAATGCAGTAACCGTGTTACATAAGCCAGATGTTCCAGAAGTATGTGCTTGCTGTCCACTTGGATCAGGCAGTCGTCCAAAAAAGGGTAAATTTGAATCCCTTGAAGTCTGCAGTAGGCAATCACTGATGCCAGGCATTTCGTGAATACTCTGGGCGCAGTAGATAAGCCAAAGGGCAATGCAGAGAATTGATAGTGGATTGAACCTGCAAGAAATCTGAGGTATCTTCTGCAGCTTTCTCTGATTGGGACATGCAGGTATGCCTCCTTGAGGTCCAATGTTACCAGCCAAAACTCCTTGCCCAGCATGGGAAGAAGCTGCTGTAATGTGAGCATCTTGAATTTTAGTGCAGTAAAAATGTGTTTAGGATGGATAAGTCCAAAATGGGTCTCCAGTCGGTTCCTTTCCTTGGTACCAGAAAAAGTCTGGAATAAAAACCTTGACCTTGTTCGTGAGTAGGTACCTCTTGAATAGCTCTCATGTCTATGAGCTTTGAAATTTGTAGTTGTGCCTCTGCCCTTTGATTGTGTGGTAGGTTTGGCATGCCTCTCATTTTTGGAAGAGTGTGGAAATGAAATCTGTAGCCTCTGTTTATAACGTCCAGGATCCATTTGTCTGTTGTGACAATATGCCAATTTCTTGTAAATAATGCCAGCTTTCCTCCCAAGGGTGCTGCCAGCTGAGACTTGCTTGGCATGGAAATGAGGGAGTCATTGGGTTTGTTTCCTGTATTGTTGTGCACTGTCTTCGCCACCTCTTGGTGCTGGAGTTTGCCATTGCCTGCCTCTATATGATCCTTGTGATTGCCCTCTGCCCCTTGTGCGTCTGTATCTACCTTTTTGGGGCTTGTCAGTGGCTGGAAAGGACCAGTTTTTTGAAGGCCAATTTCTGCCAAAACGTGGTGGTTGGACCTGTAGAAAAGCTTTTACAGTTTGCATAGATTTGGCTTTTTCTTCCATTTTCCGTAATATCTCCTCAGCATTAGTACCAAACAGCACATCCTTTTGTAAAGGAGCATCTAGAAGTTTAGCTTTCACATGATCAGGCAAGCTTTGTTCCCTAAGCCAGGCATGTCTACGAATGACTGATCCTGTAGCACCAGGTCTACTTGAGGCCTCTAGGGCATCATAGCCACATTGTAAGGTGTGTTTACTCACTTGTTCTGCACTATGCATCATATCCTGCAACTCCTTCAAATCTGGTTGTTCAGGTTGAGACATTTTATTCCTTAATTGTGATAACAGGAACTGTTGATATTTAAGCATATGAAACTGACAATTTAAGGCCCTCATGGCTAGGGTGGCCGAGGTATATACCTTTTTTCCCCACCTTTCTAAGGATCTTGACTCTCTTTCGGCAGGTAGTGGATTCTTAGCAGTAGAGGCCTTCAATCCCTTGGGGCCTTGAGAAATGGTTTCAGGGTCAGCATTATGGCTTTTGTAGAGAAATTGGTGAGAGTTAGGAACTCTGTAGTACCTATCAGGTTTGACTGGGGCAGGAGGCAGGGAATCCGGGTTAAGGCAAGCCTCCGAATAAACATCATCAAGTATGTCCAAGACAGGAGGTATCGCCAGAGGTCTGTATTGAGGTAACAAAAGAAATTCTCTAAGTCTTTTCTTGGAATCGGAAAAGTCTTGGCCTTCCCAATGGAAGTGCTCCCTCAAAGTGTGCAAGGTTTCCCCAAAGGAAAAATCCTCAGGAGGAGATACAAAAGGAATGGACTGCTCTGCATCCGAATCTTCAAAAGGGGAGTAAGAGTGTTCCTCTACATCAGAATGTTCTGATAAAATGGAGCCCTGATCAGAAGAGGGAGAATCTTCCTCCACTCTGGGTCTCTTGTCTGGAGGGGGCTGGGAACCCCTGATAAGAGTAATTAAATCCTCAGCCATTTTAAGCATCTGCTTTTTAGGCATGGGGCCTGGAGATGGGTCCTGTGCAACAGGCCTCTTGGGATGCCTGGCTGATTTGGATTTAGTAAAGGCCTTAATAGAAAAGGAAGATGAGGGTCTAAAGACACCATGGGTGGAAGTGGACCTGTCCACATTAGGAGGCTCAACACTCACAATGGCTTCGGTGGTTGTAGTCTGGGAAAGGGCCGAGGTACCTGCGGTCTCGGTTACAGAAGACACCGCCAAAGGAGTGTTGTCGGTAGTCAGGGACTGCATAGGCGTCTCGCTGAGAACCGGACCACGTGTAGCCGGTTTTGGCGTGGTGTCGGTGGGGACCGCGGACCTCGCGTGTCGGTCCTTGTCCTTGCATTTTTTGGACAAAACGGTAGTCGGAGTCTCCGACGACATTTTATAATAAAAGGCTTTACCAAAAAAGTGTTGGGCGAACTCCGCCCGACGCTTAATAGTGCATTTATTGAAAGTAGTGCAAAAGCGACAGCCCAAGACGTCGTGGTCTGGGCCTAAACAAGGTATGCAGAGGGAATGGAAATCCTTATGCGGTATTTGCTTCCCACAAGAAATACAATTATTAACTTTTTCTGACATCGGTCTGAGGCAAGAAAAGTTTCCCCAACGGGGTACTTAGCTTTAATGAAGACTTCGGTTTCCAATTTTTCGTAATTCAGGAGCTGGCCGACCGGCACTTGCGAACTGCTTCTGCTTCGGGCACCGCGCGGCAAAAAAGACTGAAGAACATGGCGTCAACTGTGTCTTATATACTCCGGCCTCACTGACGTCAGGAGAGAAAGCGACAACAACCGACGCCGGACCTAGACTTTGGAATTCGGCCGACCGAGGACCCGCCTGACGGCAGAGAACCCATCTGTGATTACTGCAGCTGTATGCACGATGAACATCAAAAGGTTTATACCAAAAACATAGTTAATATGTCTGAATTATTTGCAGCACTGCAAACCAGCGAGCAGCTACTACTATGTTAGAGGCTTCATACTCAGATGACAATGGTCACAGTGCAGAAGAAATAGCTACCTCTGGGCAGTGTTCCTTATCTAAGGATGAGGGGAAAAAAAAAACAGAATTACCTTTCTCTCTCACTATATATATATATATATATATATATATATATATATATATATATATATATATATATATATATATATATATATATGTGTGTGTGTGTGTGTGTGTGTGTGTGTGTGTGTGTATATATATATATATATTTATATTTATATATATTTATATCTATATATATACATATATATACCTACATACACACACACACATAAAAACAAAAATATATATATATATATATATATACATACATGTATACATTTAATATATGCACTAGTGCACGCACACACCCACACACACATGGGTTCAGCAAGGAAAAGTTAAATCATAACAACACTGCAAAATACAGTACACAGGTGGAGTAACATTCACAACAGTGCCAAGATGATTTTACTACACTTGGGGCAGAATAAAAGGGATTCATAAAATAGTATCACTTGAGGGGCACACCTTGAGGTATCTGTTCCTTGAAGAGAAGAAAAGTACACTTTTGTACCTACCATAAATGTAGATGTTCGAGTGTAGACACTGCTGCAGTCATTACACTTGGGTTATCCTGCCATCAGGCGGTCCTGCAGTTGGCCAGAGTTCCAAAGTCTTGGTCCGGCGTCGGTTGCTGTCGCCTCCTCCCTGACGTCAGTGCGACAGGGGTATATAAGATGCAGCCAACGCCATTTACTTCAGTTTTTCTTGCCCCAGATGTCAGGTGCCTCTAAATATGTAGGCAATTCCAATTGCTAATAAAACATACATAAGAAAAGCAAAGAACAACGTACAGCTACCAGCAAATACTCCCCATAGGTAGTAAGGGTAGAAGACATAGGTACGTACCAGCCAGTAAGAGGGGAAGGAGGGAGGGTAACCTGGACTGCAGCAGTGTCTACACTCGAACATCTACATTTATGGTAGATACAAAACTGTACTATGTTCATCATGTTACACTGCTGCAGTCATTACACTTTGGTAGAATCCCAAAGCTGATGAAGGGTGGCTGGTCCTATAAGGCATTAGGGGTGGCTATAAGGCCCTGCAGCACTGCAGTGGTGAAGCCAGCTCTGGATTTAGAGTATAGAGGCAGATGGTAATGCTTGGTGAAGGTGTGTACAGAACTCCAAGTTGCTGCTTCCAAAATATCCTTGGTAGGTACTCCCCTGAGGTAAGTAGTTGAAGTGGCTGTTGCCCTGGTGGAGTGAGATCTAATGCTGCTAGGTACAGGTTTTCCATGGTATGTGTAGCAGAAACGTATACAATGTCCTATCCATTTTGAAATAGTCTGTTTTGAAATGGCTTTTCCCTGTGCTCCTGCAGCATATGCTACCAATAATTGCTCAGATTTTCTGAAAGTTTTGGTTTTGTCCAAGTAGAAGCGTAACTGCCTGTGAATGTCCAAAGAGTGCAGTAGTCTCGCCCCTTTATTCTGTGGTTTAGGATAAAAAGTTGGCAGGTGAATAGTTTGGTTTAGAGCCACACTGGATACCACCTTTGGCATAAAAGTAGGGTTAGTTCGTAAAGACACCCTGTCCTGGTGGAAAATGAGGAAAGGTTCCACTGCCATTAGAGCCTGTAATTCTGAAACTCTTCATGCCGATGTTATTGCCAGGAGCAGAGCAGTTTTCCAAGAGATATATTTTAATTCTGCTGTGTTGGCTGGCTCAAAAGGAGGTAAAGTTAGCTTCTCCAAAACAAAGTTGAGGTCCCAAGTTGGAGTAGGGGCTCTACGGGGCGGTATTATGTTTTTAGCCCCTCTGAGGTACTGTTTTAAGAGAGCATTAGAGAAAATTGGTGGATCTGTGTTGTAATGAGCAGAGATAGCAGAGGCATGGATCTTGATGGATGAGAAGGAGAGTCCTTTGTCCAGCATCTCAATTAAGTATTGTAGTACCTGAGGAATGTTTGGTACAAGAGGGTCAAGGCTGGGAACTTGGTTCCAGGCACAGAATCTCTTCCATTTATCCGAATAGGCTTTCCTGGTACTAGGCCTTCTGGCCTCCAGAATGACATCCATAACAGCTTTGGTGAGAGGCATTGCTTGCTTGACTAAGGAATCTTCCATGCAGCTAGGTTTAAAGTCTTTAGCTGGCTGTGTAGTATTTGTTTGTTGTGCTGAGTCAACAGATGTGGGATTTGAGGCAAAATCCAGGGTGGTTCTTGTGCTAAGCTCCTTAAGATTGGGTACCAGTGCTGGCGTGGCCAGTCTGGTGTAATCAGGATCATCTTTGGCTCTTCCTGCCTGGCTTTTATGAGTACCTTTGGCAGGAGAGGTAGTGGTGGGAAAGCATATACTTGTAGGTTCTTCCAGCTGAATGAGAGGGAATCCACTTTCCATGCTTGTGGATGGTAACTCCTTGTGCAGAATTTTTGTAGCTGGAAGTTTATTGGGGATGCAAACAGATCTATATCCGGGCTCCACCATTTCTGTGTTATCATTCTGAATATTAATGGATTTAACTCTCATTCGTGGGGATCCATGATGTTTCTGCTTAAGTCGTCTGCCGGTGTGTTTTTCTCTCCTGGCAGGAATTGCACTTGCAGATGAACTTGAAGGTTTATAGCTGTGTTCCATAAGGTCATAGTTTGTCTGCATAGGGGGTAGGAGTGATTGCCCCCTTGCTTGTTTATGTACCACATAACTGTGGTGTTGTCTGTCTTTAGGAGTAGTTGTCCTGGATGCAGCAGGTTCTTGAAAGCTATAATCGCATTTTGTACAGCTAGCATCTCTTTTTGATTGATGTGAAGATGCCTTTGTTCTGGGGTCCACGTGCCCTGAATACATTTGCCTGCCAGGTGTGCTCCCAGGCATAATCCGATGCATCTGTTGTCAGTGTTTTCCTGGCTGTGGGATGTGTAAAAGGCTGTCCCTTGTTGAGGTGACAAGCTTGAGCCCACCATTGAAACTCCTGTTGAAGGCAAGAGATCAGTGGTATAACTGTTTACAAACTTTGACAGTGTTGAGACCATACATTCTTTAGGTACCATTGTAGTTTCCTCATATGCAGTCTGGCATATGGAATTAGTAGTATGCAGGATGCCATGTAACCCAAGGCCTGCAGAATTTTTCTTGCAGGGAGCTGGGTCTTTGTTGCCATCAATTGAAAGTATTGAGTCAGTTGTCCTTGTTTGTCTGGCATGAGATAAGCCATCTGGGCCATTGTGTTCAAGCTGGCACCCAGGAATATAATCTCTTGTGAGGGCACTAGTTTTGATTTCTTTTCATTTACTGTGTACCCCAGGCAACTTAATAACATTTTTACAAATGCCAGATGCTTTAGAAGAGTGTCCTTGCTCTCTGCTTGAATCAGGCAGTCGTCCAGGTATGGATAAGTTTGAATTCCTTTCTGTCTGCAAAATGCAATTACTGGTGCCAGACACTTTGTGAAGACCCTGGGCACAGTAGATAAGCCAAAGGGCAGTGCAGAGAATTGGTAGTGCATTGAACCAGCTATGAATCTGAGGTATCTTCTGCAGTTTTGTCTGATAGGGACATGCAGGTATGCCTCTTTGAGGTCCAAAGTCACGAGCCAAGCTTTCTTGCCCAGCATGGGAAGAAGCTGCTGTAATGTTAACATTCTGAATTTCGGAACATCCAGGTAAGTGTTTAGAGATGAAAGATCCAGAATGGGCCTCCAGGCTTTGTCCTTTCTGGGTACCAGAAAGAGTCTTGAGTAAAATCCTTGTCCTTGCTCCTGTGATGGTACCTTTTGAATAGCTCTCATATCCATGAGTGCTGTAATTTGTTTTTGAGCCTCTGCCCATTGATTTGGTGGCAGATTTGGCATTCCTTTCAACCTTGGCAGAGTGTGGAAGTGGAACCTGTAACCTTGAAATACAATGTTGAGAACCCATTTGTCTTTGGTGATCATTTGCCAATTGTGGTAGAAGAGTGCCAGTTTTCCTCCTAAGGGGGCTGCCAAGACGGATTTGTTTGGCAGCTGTAGTGGGAAGTCATTGGAGCTGCTTTTTATATGGTTGTGGCCTGTCTTCCCCTTCTTTCTGGCCTGATGCAACCCATTGTCGAGGCCTGTAAGGACCTTGTGTTTGACCTCTACCTCTTGGACATCTGTATCTTCCCCTTTGAGGTTTGTCTGTAATTGGAAAGGACCAATTCTTAGTTGGCCAGTTTCTGCTAAATTTAGGAGGCTGAACCTGAAAGAAATCCTTCACCGTTTGCATAGATTTTGCCTTGTCCTCCATTTTCTTTAACACCTCTTCTGCCTTAATTCCAAATAACACATCCTGCTGCAAAGGTGCATCCAATAATTTTGTTTTAACATTATCTGGTAACGTATGTTCTTTTAACCAAGCATGTCTTCTAATAACAGAGCCTGTAACTGCTGCTCTGCAGGAGGCCTCTAGAGAATCAAAACCACATTGCAAAGTATGCTTTCCCACTTGTTCAGCTGCATGCAATAAATCCTGAATTTCTTTAAAATTAGGAGGATATGATTCTGGAAGCATTTTTTGTTTTAACTGAGACAGTAAAAATTGCTGATATGCATGTGAAACTGCCAATTTAAGGCGTTCATTGCTAAAGTTGCAGACGTATATACTTTCTTTCCCCATCTGTCTAATGCTCTGGAATCTCTGTCAGAGGGAACTGGATTCTTGGCTGATGAGGCCTTAACTCCTCCTTTGGGTCCCTGAGAAATAGTTTCAGGGTCAGCGACAGGGCTTTTATACATAAATTTATGTGAGTCAGGGACTCTGTAGTATCTGTCAGGTTTAACAGGGGCTGGAGGTAAGGAATCAGGATTTAAGCTGGATTCAGTATACACATCATCGACAATATCTAACACTGGTGGAATAGCAAGGGGTCTGTGTTGAGGTAATAAAAGGAAGTCTCTCAGCCTTTTCTTGGATTCTGAGTAATCCTGGCACTCCCAGTGGAAATGCTCCCTCATGGTATATAGGGTTTCCCCAAAGGAGTAGTCCTCAGGTGGTGAGGCTGATGGAATTGATTCCTCAGCATCAGAATCCTCATAAGGGGGTAAAGAGTATCCTAAGTCTGAGGGTGAATCAGAAGAGATGGACACATGGTCGGATGAGTCACAGTCTGCATCCTGTCTAGGCCATGGGACCCCCTGATCAGAGTAATTAGGTCTTTGGCCATTTTGAGCATTTGCTTCTTAGGCATGGAGGCCTGTCCTAGAGAATGCTGAATTTGTTTCTTTGACTTTAAAGGAGGCTTAGACTTAGCTGAGGGTTTAATGCTTAACCGAGTAGGTCTAAAGACACCCTCTGTAGCTGTGAGTTGCTCAGCTACTCCGGATCCCTCTGAAAGGTTAGTCTCGGTAGGCTGAAGAGCTTGTGCATCCGAAGGCCCAGCCATCTCCACGTGGGAGTCAGAGATGGCATGTGGTTCTACAGAAGTGGTCATCAGGGGCTGCGAAGGTACCTCGCTGAAAACCGCAGAACCGGTGACTGGCCTAGAAGAGGCTTCGTCGTCAGTTTTGGGCCTCGGGTGCCTATCCTTGTCTTTGCGCTTTTTGTGTATTCCGGTCGTCGGAAGTTCTGACGGCATGGTATAATTGAATTTTCTACCAAAATAATGTCGGGCAAAATCAAACCAACGTTTAATAGTGTGCTTGTTAAACCTAGCACAAAACCGACAACTGGTAACGTTGTGGTCAGGGCCTAGGCATGGGATACAATAGGAATGGAAATCCTTATGAGGTATTTGCTTCCCACAAGAAATACAGTTATTAACTTTTACTGACATCGGTCTGAGGCAAGCAAAAGTTTCCAAACGGGGTACTTAGCTTTGTAGAAGACTTCGGTTCTGGATTCGGAATGAAAATCTCAGGAGGCGGCCAACCGGCACTTGCGAACTGCTTTTGCTTTGGGCACCGCGCGGCAAGAAAGACTGAAGAAAATGGCGTCGGCTGCATCTTATATACCCCTGTCGCACTGACGTCAGGGAGGAGGTGACAGCAACTGACGCCGGACCAAGACTTTGGAACTCTGGCCGACTGCAGGACCGCCTAACGGCAGGATAACCCAAGTGTAATGACTGCAGCAGTGTAACACGATGAACATTGATAAATTCATGCATTTTACCCAAAAGAACAACAACAACAAAAAAAACAGAATGCTGCAGTGCAATGCATTTCTTAAACTTAAGGGCATGGTAAAAAAATTACAAATGAGAAGTCAAAGGGAAGATCACAAAGTACTTCTTCATGAGTAAGGTACATCATAAGAACACTGCCTACCAAAGTCAGTCTGGGTATCAAAAATAAGTTGCAGGAGTGCTTGAGATAAGTACATGAAAGTATTAGATGTCCTTCTATAACACTGTTGCAGTATTCTAAACAGAAGGAATGTCCCGCTCAGGGCAGTCTGACGCGCGGCAGTATGAAAAAGCCTAAAAAGGATCTTGTATGCACTGTACATCACATTTATGCTCCTCACACAGAATGTAGGGCATAAAAGGGATGTATGGCCGAAACTACCTAGAACTTCTTTTGCCGCCAGTTCAAACACCATTTTTGCCATTTGGTCCGAATGAATATTAGCAACATCAGGGAATCAGGGTGCCCCTTTTTCTTTTCTTTTTTTGCTTTTCTTGGTCTTGTATTTTATTTTACTACCTACAGCTCATGTCTTCCAAGACGGGAAAATGTCAGTGTGGTTGGCAGATTCCCCATAAGGATAATCACAGTTTCTTTTTTGTTTGGGTGCTTCCCATGGTAATACCTCTTGTAGTATTTGGAGGGCATCTGTGACTAAGACACTCAGAAGCTGGTTGTCTTTCCAGGTCATTGATCTTGAAAACCAGTGACTTAAACAGTTAGCCCAGGGTACTATGGCAGAATCCTTTAACCTTGAGATAGTCCCACTAAGTAAAAAGAAGGTCATGAAATTGCTGCTGGAATCTTTAGCTGTCCAAGCCTCCACTGGACATACTTCAAGAAGCAGGTAATAGCTCTGTAGGTCATTCTGGGTCTATGTCGGACTCCTCTGCCACAACCCCGCTGTAGGCCAGCATGGATGTGTCTTTTCACAAGTCCTCTGAGGCTTTACAGGAGCTTGCTCCAGATATTGAGGGGGAACACCAGTTCATTAACTTGGAGCGTCCTACAGGGTTTCCACAGATATTGGTCAGGGAGGAAGTTTAGAGTTTCTTACAGTATCTCACCACAGGTCAGAACCTCTGCTATTTAAGGCTGACATCCCTTCAAGAAAAGACAAAACCTGAAGCTTGTTTCGGTCCATCCTATGGATCCTCAAAGGGAATGGCAAGAGTTTACTCAGGGCTTGTTTTCTGCCTTAATGGCCCTACAGTCTCCTCAAGAGGTTTCAGTACTAGATCCTTCTTGAACCTCTACCTCTTCTAAATGTCTTAAGGAACCATATTCCTTCAGATGAGAATTCAGTGTTTAGTGAGGGGGTCTTTTTCCTATTCTTCACTGGTGCCTTCACCTTTAGCTTATGGTTCTGATGAAGGGGAGTCTGTTAGCCCTGAGTTTCCTTTCGAAGAATGGTCCATTGGGAACACAATTGCTAGGATGATGGAATTCTTTAAGTGGGATTCTTCTCAAGTGTCTGATATTCACAGAAGATATTATGAGTTGCTTCAGGTGGATACTCCTAAACCATCGGCAGTTCCTCCTGTGCTGACTGCCTTGTCAGATACTTTCATTGTTGCTTCCAAGTCTCCTGATTCTAAGCCTTCTTTTCTAAAGAAACCTGACAGGTTCTATAAGGTTCCTGAGAATTGTCAATTTTTATTTAAATGTCCTTCTGCTGATCCTGCTGTGGTGTCAGCCTCTTCTGACAAACCTTTTAAACTTTTGCCCGCTTCGGCTCCAGTCTCTCCCCAAGGACATTAAGGCCAAGTTGTTGAATGCTCCTTTGGATAATACACATCTTTTGGGGACAGTTGCTGGTGACATGTATAGGTTTCTTCAAGAGAAAAAAAGCCTTGCAAGACCTTAAACATATTTTTGCCTGTCTTATCCCTAAGTCCAAGAGAAGTTATCCTTCTAGGTCTACTTTTGTTCGCAGTCAACCCCAACAGGCCTAGGAGGTAGGCCCCCCTCTTAAGGCTTCTCAGCTTTCTGTGGCCCAGAAGCCTCCTTTATCTGATAACCCTGCTTCTTGTTGATAATTTGCCTCCACCCTTTAGACCAGGTTCCTTTGTTCATTCGTCTCTCCCTTTTCTTCCAAATTGGCATCTCATCACTTAACACACTTGGGTTCTTTCTATCGTCCATCAGGGTTACATCATAGTATGGAAATCTCTCCCTCCTTTTCAAGGATTCCTCAACCTCCTCTTAGAGCAACTTCCTCATTTCTCAGAGATTCTAGGGTCCCTGTTGAAGCAATGAACTATTCCATTTGCCTCCCCTTCACAAGTGGGAAGGGGTTTTTATTCCAGGATGTTCTGGTTCCTCGAAAAGGTAGCACTTGGGGGCCTATTTTGGATCTCTCTTGGCTCAACACCTTTCTCGAGATCCCTTCTTTTTGGATGCTTACTCTTCAAACTCTGTTTCATCTTTTAGTACCCCAGGCTTTTCTGGTGTCCCATGGATCTGAAAGATGCTTACCTTCATGTCCCTATTCACCCTCTGTTCAGGAAGTTTTTAAGTTTCTATGCCTCTCCATCTCATTTTCAGTTTTCTGCTTTGCCCTTTGGCCTCTCTTCTGCCCCAGTGGTATTCACAAAATACCTAGCTCCAGTGATTGCCTTCTGCAGGCTCCAAGACATTCAGATTTTCCTTATCTAGATGACCTGTTACTTCAGGCACCTTCTCCCAGTCAATTGCTACGGTATCTGCAGTTCACCATCTCTCTTCTTCAAAGTCTGAGGTTTACCATCAACTTCCAAAACTTCATCCTGACTCCCTCTCAAGATCATGTGTACCCGGGATGCAGGATTCAGAAGGTGCCAATGTTGACCCCTCTTCAACCTCCAAAGATATTATTGTTGACAGCTTTCTTTCAGTCTCTTCTTTCTCTGACCGCCATGCAGGCCAGGGAGTTTCTTCAGGCCCTGGAATTCATGGCCAGTGCTACCTCTTACCAGACTACATACGCGGAAGCTTCAATGATACATCTAGTCTGTTTGGCTGCAGCATCATCACCCTCTGAATTTCAGTGCACCTCTCATCCTTTGTCTCAAGAAGGAATTTGAGTGATGGATTCAACAATTCACTCTCAAGTCAGGCCGGCCCTTTCAGCCTCCAGTCCCTTCTCAAGAGCTGTTCACTGATGCCTCAGACATGGGGTGGGGGGCTTTTCTTGGTCACCTGAAAGTTCATGGTCTTTGGCCTCCCCATCAGAAGTCAGGTCATCAAAAAGATGAGATGAGAGCTCTGATTCTGGCCCTTCAGGTTTTCACCCTATCTTCTCTCCAGGCCCCTTGAAGGTATACACAGACAACACTAGAATGAACTGGTATGTCAACAAGCAGAGGAACATGAAATCTTACCTCCTCTGCAGGATGGTACTTCATGCTTGGAAATTGGCTCTCAGTTTTTAGTTAACTATTCAGGCAGCATATATTCCTTCAGAGCACAATCTAGTGGCAGACTCTCTGAGCAGATCCAAAATACAGGCTCATAAATGGATGCTTCACAGAGACATGTTTCTGGACATTGCCCATTGGTGCGTATTCTTCAGGTAGATCTTTCTGCCTCCATTCTGAACAGGCAGTTTCCTCTCTTCTGTTCCACAGTTCCATGCCATCTGGCATGGAAGACGAACACCCTTTCCTTTCCTTGGAAGAGGATGTTTCTTTATAATTTCCCTCCTCTTCCTCTACTTCCAAGTGACCTGCAGAAGATTCAACTGGACTCCCCAAAAACCTTAATAGTGACTCCCTTTTGGCCAAGACAGAACTGGTTCTCACTCTTTATGCATCTGGCCTGTGGCAATCATCACAAGTTATCTCACCGGTTGGATCTCCTCACACAGGACAGAGAGTCTCTCATCCATCCCCACTTGTCCACTCTGCAAATGACATTGTGGGTGATAGGGTTTTGATCCCTTTCAGGCATAACTTTTCTGAGGATGGGCTCAGAGTTTTACAGGAGGCAAGAAAACCCTCAACCAGAAAATCTTATATGTCCAAATTGAAAAGATTTTCGGTCTGGTGCCATGCTCATAACTAGGACCCTTTTTCAGTGGGGGATCCTTCTGGTCCTCTCTTAACTATGTGAGTTGCTCCAGTCTGGCTTTGCCTATTCTTCTTTGAAGGTCCTTTTGTCAGCCATTTCTGTTTGTCTGCTCTTGAATCCTCCTTTGACATCTCATTTTGAGGTCAACCATTTTCTTAAAGGCTTCCTGCATATTAAACCTCCAAGAAAACCTACTCCTGCTCCTTGGAACCTTCATTTTGTTTTGGAAAAACTGATTCAGGCTCCTTTTGTGCCTGAAGATTCTGCTTGTTTGCAGCTTTGTACCTAGAAGACAGTTTTGTTGCTGTCTCTTACTTCTGCCCAGGGGGTTTCTGAGCTGCAGGCCCTTATGGCCTGGTACCACAGGTACAGGGTGTCCCTTTATACTAATCCTTTTATGCCAAAGGTAGTAAATGAGCGGTCCTTGAATCAGTGGGTACAACTCCCATCCTTTTTCTCTTCTACTCTGTCTGCTAGTGAGAGGGTCCTGCATACCTTGGATTTGCACAGACAGCTCAGGTACTATTTAGATAATACTAGGACTATTTATAAGTGTGATCAGCTTTTTGTTACCTTTCATCCCAGGTATTTGCATTTGGCTCTTTATAAGCAAATCATCTCCTCTTGGATATCTAAGGCCATTTCTTTGTGTTATTCTTTTCATGGAAAACCTCTGTCTACTAGGGTTGTTGCCCCTTCTGGTGCCTTCTTTAAGGCGTTGGACACCAACTGCATCCTTAAAGCTATTACTTGGTCTTCAGTGCACACATTTACTATGCATTATGGATATTGTTTCTAGAGCCACAGCAGGTTTTGCTGAAACCATTTTATGCGGGTTTGGTGAAGGTTCTTCATAGCCTTCCAACTTTCGTTCTTCTGTTTCCAGGGCTTTTTTTACTCTTCCTTCTATTTAGAATACTGCAGCAGTGATATAAGAAACAGTACAGTTGTGTAAAATCTTACCCTAACAATAGATGTCCTTCTCTTCACTGTTCAGTATTTGCTCACTCCTTCCAACCCCCCCTATTGTTTGTTCTGCATTTTTTCCTTCTGGATGTGCATGGACTCCTTTGTAATATGGTGACTCTTCTCTTCTGGGGCAATTTAGTTCTAGGTAGCTGCATTTGTATGTTCCTTTTACACCCTACGCTCTGTGCAAGGAGCATAATAAATGTCACATATGGCGAGTACAAGATCTTTTTTAGGCTTTTTCATACTGGCTGAGCATCGGGATGTCACTTCTATTTAGAATACTGCAACAGTGAAGAGAAGGACATCTACGGTTATGCTAAGATTTTATGCAATTGTACTTTCTGGAGCAGTAGATGATACATTCAGTCAGCAGTATGTATGCTGAACCACACCACAACCCATAGCTATAACTTAGTTTAAGTTAATGCAATTCACTTAATCTATCTGGTGAAAACCTTTCTTATCTGAGATGGACAGAAACCTCTCCATGTGGGATGCAGAACCCTACTAAATATAACATGCTGTGACAGTAACATATTGGGAGATCTCTGGAACCATCCTGCTGAGCAAAGCAGAAAACCAAACTACATAACACTGAACTATTAACTCAGTACGCTTCCATGAGTGATAAATCCAAACCAGAGAAAACTGAGGCACCATGTGGGAAACCATTCCTAACTCAAAAACTAAAAAAGGAGCTAACTCCCAATCCAGCTCCAGACAAGTGACAAGTAGAGTACCTCTGGGTTCAGTCCTGGGACCACTCTTGTTTGGCATCTACTTCTCTGAAGTACAGGCCAACACTAAGGGATTCTGGCTAACAAAGTTCACAGATGACTGCAAACTGGGAGCCATTACTGAATCCCCAAATGATGTGGATACTCTACAAAAGCGCCTTACAGAAACAGATGCTTGGTGCCAGAGCCATGAGTTCAAGCTCAATGCCAAGAAATGTACAGTTATTCCCTTTGGGAAAAATCATGTACCCGTGAATTACCACATAGGTGACAGTACACTAAACACCAAAAGCATGATAAAAGACTTAGGGACACAGGTGGACAGTGGTCTCACCTTCGATAACCACATCACCACAACAGTCAGGAAATCCTTCTATGTGGCACACCTCATCACTAAGGTCTTTTCATCCAAAAAAAAAAAGGAGGTCATTGTCCTACTGTAATCACCCCTCATTAGACCCATTATAGAATACAACGCCCCATTTGGTATGTACCTCTCAAGACATCTGCAACAACTGGAAAGGCCACAGAAATACCTCACTAAAAGAATCACAGGCCTAAAGCAGATGCCCTATGCTAACCGTCTAAAAAACTCCACCTATACTCTGTTGCATATCATCTACACAGAGGCGATCTCTGCTTAACATACAAGGCCATGTCAAACCTAGAGCTGTTGGACATGCTACACTTAAAGAAATCCCAATCCCTCAGAGACACATGCTCCAGGGATCAAAACCTTGTCATCACAATGAACAAAACATGCTGGAGGGATAGGTTCCTGACCCAGACACTCCCCAGTCTCTGTAATAGACTGCCCATACATGTCAAGCAGAGCATCTCTTTGGCCCTCTTCAAAAGGCACCTTGATGATTGGATGGGAGATAGGAAATTCACCCCGGGGATCACGTCAGTCGCCCTGCTAGACAGGGGTCCAGGGAAGTAAATACTGCGGGAAGAAATAGCCAGGGAATTGTTATGGCTAGGCTTGTATAGGTCCCTAGGGCCAATAGGTTCATAGGTTGGTACTAGGCTATGTGCAAGCCTTCTTCATTCTCCCATATAAATATTTTCACTCCCAAGTTGTGCAGCCATTCAACAGGAGAAGGTGTGCTCCTAAAACTCAACGTATCACCCCCCCCCCAAAAAAAATCATAAAAACATCCAGTCTTAAACACACACTACTCCTGAGGTAGAGATAAAGTCCAACAGTAGCCAGTTAAGTAAATGGAAAGTTGTCTTACTACCATAGCCATTTCCACAAGTAATCGTACATGAATGAGAGTGGAAAAAATAGTCAACATTCAGTAATACAATAAACCATCTCTTCTCTTGACTAATGGACTTGTCTAAACCTTTCTCTCCATAAGACACCAAACTAATCATAAACCCCACCACCCCTTACTATAACTTTAGAGGACAAATTTACTTAGCACCAATTCTATATGGTCCCAGAACCAAATTCCCATCCCAACTAAAAGCACATCCTTTTCAATTAGGTACCATGTAAGTAGTTCCCCTCTGGCAACATAATTTAACTTTCTAAGCCATTTTTTCTCCATGCTTCTAACATGGCAATTACTACTAAACTTGATTTACTGCAGGACAAATCCTGTTTCATCTCTTACTCTAAACCCTCCTTCTGTCCCCCCTACCCTTTTGTTTTGGTTTGTGTACTATATGTTCCAATTTGCATTTTACTCTAGTCCAACATTTCCTATAAACTTCAAGGAAGGATGTGTAACAACTTATTATTTCTTTAACTACACACACACACACTCCCTCTCTCTCTCTCTTTATATATATATATATATATATATATATATATATATATATATACATACATATATATATATATATATATATATATATTTATATATATATATATATATATATATAGTTTACTATCAAATCATTCACAAATCATTGAGGATGCAGGTCAGAAAATAATGACAGGCATTTGAGTTTCAGACTTCACATGCCCCAGAAAATGCTGCCAATGGAAATCCTCTTGTTCTATCAACTTTCTATGTTTCTAAGGGGAATTTTTAAAACCGTCCCTATTTTTGGACCTTCCCCCATTATTTATAGTTCAGTCCAGATTTCATGCTGTCAGAGGTTAAGAGGTATGGTCCATGGTTCTTTGCTCTGCAGGGACTGAAACAATACTTAGTGTGTACAGTGCTGTCAGAGGGGAGGGTGGAGCTAGCAAGGTAGGACGAGTAAAGTACAGTTGTGTACACTTACCATAAATGTATATGTTCGAGTCTATTCACTGTTGCAGTCATCATTTGTGGGTTATCCCTGCTGGGTAGCCCTTGGTCAGCCCGAATACCAGTGTAAAGCTTTTCCCCATGCGCTATTACATCAGTTTTTTTCTTGTCCTAACCTGTAGGAGCCCCTTGAAGGAAATGTTTAAAGAGGCTGTGGAGGCCCAAGGCCACAAGAATGACAGTTAATCTCCAAAAAGGATAAGATTAAGGGGGAAGGTGGGAGGGAAAATAGGACTGCAACAGTGAATACACTTGAACATCTACATTTATGGTAAGTGTACACAACTGTACTATGTTCTTCATGTTTCACTGTTGCAGTCATCACTTGTAGGAGGATTCCCAAAGCTTAGGAGGGGGAGGACGGAAGTATGAAATTCCTAGGACTGAGCTAGCATGCCTTGCAGAACTGCATAGGTAAAGCCTCCCTGAGCCCTGGAGAACAGAGGCAGGTGGTAGTGTTTGGTGAAGGTGTGGACCAAGGTCCAAGTGGCAGCTTCCAGGATGTCCCTGGTGGGTACTCCTCTAAGGAAGGCAGTGGAAGTACAGGCTGCCCTAGTGGAATGTGTTCTGATAGACTTGGGAGGAGCTTTTCCATGAAAAGTGTAGCAGAATTGTATGCAGTGAGACATCCATTTAGAAATGGGTCTGTCTGGAGATAGGCTTCCCCTCTTTTCCTGGGGCGAAGGCTACCAACAGTTGATCTGTCTTCCTAATGGACTTTGTTCTGTCCAGGTAGTATCTTAACTGTCTGTGCACATCCAGTGTATGCAGAATTCTCTCCCCTTTATTCTGAGGGTTTGGAAGAAAGGTGGGGAGATGAATACCCTGGTTTAGGGTCACATCTGATACTACCTTTGGCATGAATGGGGGATTAGTCCTGAGAGACACCCTGTCTGCGTGGAGGATAATGAAGGGTTCAGTAGCCATGAGTGCTTGAAGTTCGGACACCCTCCTAACTGAAGTAATAGCCAAGAGGAAGGCGGTATTCTAGAAAAGGTGTTTTAGGTCTGCTGGTGCAGCTGATTCGAAGGGAGGCAATGTCAGTTTTTCTAAGACATAGTTCAGGTCCCAGGCTGGAGTGGGTGCCCTTCTAGGGGGCCTAATGTTAGATATACCTCTGAGGAACTGCTTAATCAAAGGGTAAGAGAAGACAGGCTTGTTCAGCATGAAAGTGTGCTGAAATGGCTGAGGCATGGATTTTAATGGAGGAAAATGAGAGGCCCTTGTTAAGTAGCTCCACTAGGTAGTCCAGAATAAGTGGAAGGGACGTCTGGGAGCTGCTGTGACCTTTAGATAGGAACCAGGAGTTGAATCTTTTCCATTTCTGTGAGTAAGACTTCCTAGTGCTCGGCCTTCTGGCTTCCTTAATAATGTCTAGGACCTGCTTGCTCAACTGTGGGTTATCCCCAGTTCCTGGGGCATAAGCCATGCAGAAAGTTTGAGAGTGTGCAAGTTTGGATGTAGAATCTCCCCTCTGGCTTGGGTCAAGAGGTCTGCAGTTAACGGTGGGCGTCAGTAAGGCTCCTTGGTCAGGCTGAGCAGCAAAGGGTACAAATGTTGCCTGGGCCAATCTGGTGCTATAAAGATGGCTTTTGGTCCTTCCTGCCTTATTTTGAGCAGTACTTTTGGGAGCAAGGGCAGGAGGGGAATGCATAAATGAACAGACAGGTCCATTGGAATGATAGAGCACCCACGTTCCAAGCTCGGGGGGGGGGGGTGGAACTCCCTTGTGCAGAACTTTTGCAGCTGATTGTTGTGTTGGGAGGCGAAGAGGTCCACCTCTGGAGTCCCCCAGGTCTGGGTGATTTGGAGGAATGTCCCCTTCTGGAGTTTCCACTCGTGGGGGTCTAAGTAGTTTCTGCTTAGATGGTCTACTAGGGTGTTGTTTACTCCTGGGATGTACTGGGCTATCAGGTGTAGGCTCATGGATGAGGCTGTCTGCCAGAAGGTCATGGCTAGTCAGCAGAGAGGGTAGGAGTGTGCCCCCCCCCCCCCCCCGCTTGTTGATGTACCAACATGACTGTGGTATCGTCTGTTTTTATGAGAAGGACCCCTGGTTTTAGGTGGTCTTGGAAGGATGTGACAGCCTTGTGAACTGCCATCATTTCTTTTAGGTTGATGTGCCAATGAAGGTGCCAAGAGCCTTGGGTGCATCGGGTGTCTAAGTGAGCGCCCCAAGCTAGGTCTGAGGCATCTGTGGTGATATTCTGGCCTTGTGGTAGGTAGGTGAAAGGAAGGCCCTTGTTCTGAGTGCAGGCCGCTGCCCACCAAAGAAACTCGTTCCTTATGCGTGGAATGAAGTGGAGAGTGGTATCCATTGGTTGAGAGTGTTGGCACCAAAGGTTCTTTAGGAACCACTGGAGTTTTCTCATGTGCAGCCTGGCTAGGGGGATCATTAGAATGCAGGATGACATGTAACCCAGTGCTCGCAGAATTTTCCTTGCTGTGAGTTTTTTTTCTGATAGCTAACTGGGAAAAGTAATTTGGCAGAAAGTTTAGTTTTTCTGGTGAAAGGAACGCTGTCTGAGAGGCTGTGTCCAGGAGTGCGCCCAAGAAGGTGATCTGCCTGGAGGGGTTTAGGTTTGATTTTTTCCTAATGATAGTGAGCCCTAGAGAGGTTAGGGTTGTCTGTACAAAGAGCAGGTCCTGTAGTAACTTCTTTTTGTTATCTGCTTGTATTAGGCAGTCATCCAGATAAGGGTAAATCTGGATGTTTTGCTATCTGCAGAAGGCAACCACTGGGGCCAGGCATTTTGTGAAGACCCTGGGAGCCGTAGATAACCTAAAGGGTAGAGCAGAGAACTGAAAGTGTTGTGAACTTGCTCTGAAGCGTAGGTATTTTCTGGAAGACTCCCTTACAGGTATATGAAGGTAGGCATCCTTCAGGTCTAGAGTGGCTAACCATGCATTTTTGCCCAGCACTGGTAAAAGTTCTTGAAGAGTTAGCGTTTTGAATTTTGGGACCTCTAGGAAGGTGTTTAGAGTGGACAGGTCGAGGATGGGTTACCAAGTGCCTTCTTTCCTTGGTACTAGGAACAGTCTGGAGTAAAATCCTTTTCCTGCTTGCTCCTGTGGTACAGGCTCCACTGCCCCAAGGGCATGGGGTATGTGCACTTCTTTTAATGAGTCTGCCCACTGACTTGGTGGTAGATTTGGGTAACCTGATAAGGTTGGGACTTGTTGGAAGGTAAATCTGTAGCCCTGGAAAATGATTTTTAAAACCCATTGGTCCTTTGTTACAGACAGCCAATTTTGTTTGTAAAGGGATAGTCTTCCTCCTAAACTTTGATGGGAGGTGGGGTGGGAGTCACTGAACGTTCTTAGAGTCGTGAGTGGACTTAGAACTCCCTGCTGTGGGAGTGGTGGAGGGCCACTGCTTAGTTTTTCACTGGCCTTGGTTTTGTGGTCTAACTGGTCTGTCCCTGCAAGGCCTTGCTGGAGCCTGTCTACTGGGGGCTGGAAAAGAACAGTGCTTAGAGGGAAAGTTTCTGCTGAATCTGGGAGGTTGAACTTGAAGGAAGTCTTTTACTGTTTGCATAGATTTAGCTTTATCCTCCATCTTTTTGATGACCTCCTCTGCTTTTGATCCAAACAACTGGTCTTTATCCAGGGGGGCATCAAGTAGTCTAGATTTTACATGATCAGGCAGTGGCTGTTCTTTTAGCCATGTGTGCCTCCTAATGACTGAACCTGCCACAGCCGCCTTACTTGAGGCTTCTAGGGCATCGAATCTACAGTGCAGGGAGTGTTTAGCTACTTGAGAAGAAGACTGCAGAAGATCTGCTAACTCCTTGGAAGTATTAGTGTCAGGTAAAGATGAAATTTTTTGTTTCATAAGTTCCAAGGTATGCGGTTGATATTTTAGCATATTAAACTAGCAGTTAAGAGCTCTAATAGCTAAAGCCGAGGAGGTGTACACTTTCTTACCCCATCTGTCTAGAGCTCTTGAGTCCTTGTCAGAGGGAGCAGTTTTTTTTTTTTTGATGAGCTAGCCTTGGCCACTTTGGGCCCCTGTGTGATGACCTCTGGGTCTGCTGCAGGGTTTTTAAACAAACATTTATATGAATCAGGCACCCTGTAATACCAGTCAGGTTTTCTAGGAGCAGGTGGTAAGGCATCAGGGGTGAGACGAGATTCATTGAAAACATCATCCACAACATCCAAAATAGGAGAGATGGCCAAGGGTCTGTGCTGAGGAAGGTCTAGAAAGTCTTAGTCTTTTCTTAGACTGAGGATAATCTTGGGTTTCCCAGTGGAAATGCTTTCTGAGAGTGTGTAGGGTTCCCCAAATGAAAAATCCTGTGGGAGGAGGCAGAAGGAAAGGATTCCTCTGCATAAGAATCCTCAAAGGAGGTGAGAGGTTGCTGGTCCTCATCTGAATCAAGGTAGTCTGAAATTTCAGAATCTGGTTCTGTGTGAACTTCAGGGGAGGTTTCCCTTTTTCTTTTAGAAGGAGTGGTATGGCTACCTCCTGATGAAAGTGATGAGGTCCTCCATCATTTTCAGTAACTGCATCTGAGGCTGTGGAGGAGGAGTACGATGGTGACTAGAGACTGGTTTCTTAGGGGTGGTCTTGCTGTAGACCTTAATGAAACCATTTGTCGTTGGGATGCGGTAGTCGGAGGTGAAGACGTCGGGCTTTTGCCTTGAATCAGTTGTGCGAAAAACCTCCTCGGAAGCCGGTCCCTGTGTAGCGGCTCCGAACCCTAACAAAGCAGACACAACAGAGGGATCGGATGATGAAGCATTCCCCGGTGGCATACCAAACTCCGAAAAGGTCTTGGTAGAGGCCTGGGAATGAAATAAGTCAGGCATCAGGGGCTGCAAAAGGCCTCACTGAATTCCTGAGAACTGATGATATGCTTCTGAGACGGGTCATTAGAAAGCTTAAGTTTGTGTGGTCTGTCCCTTTCTTTATCTATTCGTTTTTTGGGAATTTCCAGAGACTGTTGACAGATGGATGCCATTTTATAATGTGAGGGACTACTTCGGAAATGCTTGGCTACAAATTCAGCTCTATGGCGAATAGTCCTAGAACTGAAAAGTGCGCAGAACCGACAATGGGGGACGTCATGGTCTGGGCCTAGACAAGTAACGCACAAGGTATGGAAGTCTCGGTGTGGTATTTGTTTTCCACAGCAGAGACAATTACTGACTTTTTCAAACATCGGTTAGTGCAAGAAAAAGGTCCCCAACGGGGTACTTAGCATTAGTTCTTTTTTGGAGGCAACTTCCACTCTGGCAATGATTGACTAGAACACACGCAAACTGCTTTTGCTTCAGGCTCCATGGCAAGAAAGACTGATGTAATGGCGCCGGCTGCTCTCCTTTACACCACTGATGACCTGACATCAGTCCGCAGGTGACAGCAGCTGGCACAGGGGAAAAGCTTTACTCTGGTATTCGGGTCGACCAAGGGCTACCCGGCAGGGATAACCCGTAAGTGATGACTGCAACAGTGAAACACGAAGAACATCATTCAGTTATGTAAAAGCATGTAATATGACAGCAGAACCTTAAATCCGAGGTTTCCAACAGCAGTTGCCTCTGGTATGACTACTACTGGTCAAACTCTCTAACAATGAGAAACATATACAGACAGTGGCAGTTCCTCCATGCCTCATGAATTAATGCTGAGATTTATGGGAAGGGCTAAACAACAAAGCACAGCATAATGAAGAAAGTACAGTTGTGTACACTTACCATAAATGTAGATGTTCAAGTGCATTTACTATTGCAGTCATCACATTTGGGTTACCCCTGCCAGGGTAGCCCTCGGCCGGCCCGAATACCAGACATAGTATTTCTGCATCAGTTGCTGTCTCTTGAGCTGATGTTAGGTCGTCAGTAGTATAAAGTAAGGCAGCTGACACCATTACATCAGTTTTTCTTGCCCTAACCTGTCAGGAGTCCCCAAAGTAGGAGGCCAGGTTCTGGTGGAAGAACCCCACCAGTGGAAAATAAATACCAATATTTCCTTGTAAGGAAAGAAAGAGAATAGCGGGGGATGGAGGGAAGGAAACCATGGCTGGAACAGTGAATACACTCGAACATCTACAGTTATAGTAAGTGTACATAACTGTACTATGTTCTTCATATTTCACTGTTGCTGTCATCACGTTTGGGTAGATTCCCAAAGCTGAAGAAATAGTTGGAGGCAGTCAAGGAAACTAGGGGCTGGCTAGGATGCCCTGCAAGACTGCAGAGGCAAACGATGCCCTGGATTTGGAGAAGAGAGGCAGGTGGTAATGCTTGGTAAAAGTGTGAATAAATGTCCAGGTGGCAGCCTCCAGGATGTCCCTGGTGGAGGACTCCTCTTAGGAAAGTTGCAGAGGTGGAGGCCGCTCTGGTAGAGTGTGTCCTGACGCCCTTAGGAGGAGGCTTTCCATGCTGTTTGCAGCAGAAATGGATGCAGTGTGCTATGGTTTGCTTGGAGATGGTTATGCCTTCTGCCACTGTAGCAAAGCTAACTAGCAATTGATCAGACTTTAGACCTGTCCAGATAGAATCTGAGCTGTCTGTGCATAACTAGAGAGTAAATAATCTATTCCCCCTTGTTCTGGGGATTAGGAAAGAAGGTGGGCAAATGAATGGATTGGTTGAGAGCCATACTGGACACTACCTTGGGCATGAAGGATGGGTTAGTTCTGAGGGATACCCTGTCTGCATAGAAGATGATGAAGGGTTCCGCAGCCATGAGTGCTTGCAGCTCAGAGACTCTTCTGGCTGAGGTGATGGCTAGAAGGAATGCTGTCTTCCAGGAAAGAAATTGTAGCTCTGCAGAAGAAGCTGGTTCGAAAGGGGGCTGGGTGAGTTTTTCCAAGACAAAGTTAATGTCCCAAGTTGGTGTTGGTGCTCTTCTGGGGGGCCTCAAGTTGTTAGCCCCTCTGAGGAACTGTTTGATCAAGGGATGTGAGAAAAGGGGCTGCTCAGTGGGAAAATGAGCAGAAATAGCAGAGGCATGAATTTTTATAGAAGAGAAAGAGAGACCACTGTGTAGCAGGTCACCTAAGTAATCCAGGATGAGAGGGATGGAGGACTGTGCTGTATTGGCTCCCTTAGCCTGGATCCAGGTGCAGAACCTTTTCCATTTACCTGCATAAGACTTTCTGGTGCTAGGATGTCTGGCCTCACGGATAACATCCAGAACCTATTTACTGAGGATGGCAGATTGGTCCGGGGTTAGGGAATACACCAAGCTGCTAAACTGAGTGTCTGCAATTTGGGATACATGAGTTCCCCTTCCCTCTGGATCAGGAGATTTGGAATCTGAGAAAGATGCCATGGAGGCAGCAGAGACAGGCTGTGCAGCAAGGGGTACCAGTGTTGTTGGGGCCAGTCTGGAGCTATACGAATGGTTCTTGTTTTTTTTCCTCCCTTATTTTGAGCAGTACCCTGGGGGTGAGAGGTAGGGGAGGAAAGGCATAGACCGATAGATTGACACAGGGGAAGGACAGGGCATCCACTTTCCAAGTCATGCAGTGATGCTCCATGGTGCAGAATTTGCTGAGCTGATGGTTGGTGTGGGAGGCAAAGAGGTCCACCTTCGGGGTTCCCCATTTCTGAGTTATTAGGGTGAAGGTACTTCTGTTGAGTTTCCACTCATGTGGGTCCAGAAGGTTTCTGCTTAATTCATCTGCCAGAGAGTTGAGAGAGCCTGGTAGGAATTGTACTATCAGGTGTAGTTGCAATGAGGAGGCTGTGAGCCAAAGGGTCATGGCCAGCCTGCATAAAGGGTAGGAGTGAGTCGCTCCCTGCTTGTTGATGTACCACATCACAGTGGTGTTGTCTGTTTTGATCAGGAGAACCTCTGGAGAGAGAAGGGGTTTGAAAGCTATCAAGGCGTGCTACACAGCCATCATCTCTTTTTGACTAATGTGCAGAGGGATTTCCTGAGGGCTCCATTGGCTCTGTATGCACCTGCCGTCCAGATGTGCACCCCAAGTGTAGTCTGATGAGTCTGTGGTGAGGGTCTGGGCGGTAGGGGCGGGGAGAAGGGCAGTCCCTTGTTGTGGGTGCATGCTGTTGCCCACCAAAGAAATTCCCTTCTGAGGCAAGGAATTATAGGTAGAAGAGTTTCCAGGTCATAAGAGTGTTGACACCAAAGGCTCTTTAGGTACCTCTGACGTTTCCTCATATGCAGTCTGGCACATGAAATGAGTAGAATGCAAGATGCCATGAATCCCAGAGCTTGCAGGATCTTCCTTGCAGATAGCTGGGGGCTGGTGGCTAGTTGAGAGAAGTAGGTTGTCAGGAAAATTTGTTTCTCTGGTGTAAGGAATCCAATCTGGGATGCTGTGTCCAGTCTTGCTCCTAGGAAGATTATCCTTTGGGTGAGCACCTGTTTGGATTTCATTTCATTGATAGTGTACTCTAGGGAGGTTAGTATGATCTTTACAAAGGCCAGGTGCTTGATCAGCTTTTCCTGGCTGTCTGCCTGACTAAGGCAGTCATCTAAGTATGGGTAAATTTGAATATTTCTTTGTCTGCAAAAGGCAATGGCCAGAGCCAGACATTTTGTGAAAACTCTGGGAGCAGTAGATAAGCGAAAGGGAAGTGCAGAGAATTGAAAGTGGTGAGATCCCTATCAGGGAATCTCTTCAGGGTAGGATGTGAAGGTAGGCCTCTTTTAAATCTAGCGTGGCTGGCCAAACGTCCTTGGAGAGCATGGGTAACAGCTGCTGGAGGGTGAGCATTTTGAATTTTGGGATCACCAGGAAGGTGTTTAGAATGGATAGATCAAGGATGGGGCACCAGGTGCCCTCTTTTCTGGGCACCAGAAAAACTCTGGAGTAGAAGCCTTGGCCTATCTGCTCTGCAGGAACGTGCTCTACTGCTCTCATAGAGAGCAGGGAAAGGATTTGCTTTTGAGCCTCTGCCCACTGATTTGGTGGTAGATCTGGGAACCCTTTTGGGGTTGGAAGGGTATGGAAGGAAAATTTGTATCCCTGAGACACAATGTTCAGAACCCATTGGTCCTTGGTTATGGTGGCCCACATGCTTGAATGAAAGGAGAGTTTTCCTCCTAGGGGTAAAGTGAGGGTGGGAAGAGGGGGAAGGTGGAGGAAGTGAGCCATTGTGAGTTCTTACCATAAGGGAGTGGCTTAGAACTCGCTGGTTTTGAAGTGGAGGTAGTCCACTACTTAGATCTCTGCATTCCCTGGGACAGCTGTCTGGGGGGTTCCGTTTCCATGGGGCCTAGGCTGGACTGGTTTACTCAGAGCAGGAGAGGAACAGTGCTTGGAGGGACAATGCCTGCTGAACCTAGGGGGCTGTACTTGTAAGAAATCCTTAACTGCTTGCATAGATTTTGCTTTTTATTCCATCTTTTTTAAGACCTCTTCTGCCTTAGTGCCAAATAAGTTGTCTTTGTGCAAAGAGGCACCGAACAATTTAGACTTGACATGGTCTGGCAGGGATTGCTCCTTAAGCCATGCATGTCTTCTAATGAACAGATCCAGTGACTGCTGCCCTGCAAGAAGCTTCTAGGGCATTGAAACCACAGTGCAAAGTGTGTTTAGTTACTTGGCTTGCAGAATGCATTAAGTCTTGTAAATCTTTGGACACTGCCCAAGCAGGAAAGGAAGACATTTTTTGTTTAAGGAGTTCCAAGGTATTTGTGTGAGTTAGGGACTCTATAGTCACTGTCTGGTTTTCTGGGAGAAAGAGGAAGGGCGTCAGGAGTCAAGCTGGATTCAAGGAAAACATCACCCACAACATCCAGGACTGGAGGGGTGGCCAAGGGTCTGTGCTGCAGAAGATCTAAGAATTCCCTGAGTCTCTTTTTAGACTGAGGATTGTCCTGACTCTCCCATTGGAAATGCTCCCTTAAAGTATGCAAGGTTTCCTCAAAGGAGAAATCCTCTGGGGGAGAGGCTGAAGGAATGGAGTCCTCTGCATCAGAATCCTCGTAAGTGGAGAGGGGTTGCGTGCCTTCATAGTCAGATGCATCAGATTCATCTGATTCTTGTTCAGACAAAACTACAGGAGACAGATCTCTTTTCCTTTTTGAGGGTGTAGCTTGGCATCCCCTGATCAGCATGATAAGGTCTTCTGCCATTTTAAGCATTTGAGTCTGAGGCAAGGTAGCAGGCACCTGAGCATGGGTCGTTGGTTCCTTGGGTGTGGTTTCGAACCCTGGGCCTAAGAAAAGTACAGCTGTCTACACTTACCATAAATGTAGGTGTTCGAGTGTATTCACTGTTGCAGTCATTACATTTGGGTTATCTGCTTGCAGTAGCCCTCAGTCAGCCTGATTATCAAAGTCTTGGGTCCTGCGTCAGTTGCTGTCTCATCTTCCATGACGTCAGGTAGTCAGGGGTATAAAGCATGCAGCCGATGCCATTACATCAGTTTTTCTTAGCCCAGATGTCAGGTGCCCCCATAATGGGAAGCAATTATATACAAGGTTACACCTACAACAAAAAGCAAATACACCAGAAAGCTTAAATACAGTAAACAAGAAGAGAGGTATAGTCAAAAGAAGTCAGGGGGCTGCAGGGAGGATAACCAGGACTGCAACAGTGAATACACTTGAACATCTTCATTTATGGTAAGTGTACACAACTGCACTATGTTCTTCCTGTTTCACTGTTGCAGTCATTATATTTGGGTAGATTCCCAAAGCTAAGGATGGGAGGAGGAAATTAGATTGCATTAGGACCAGCTATAAGACCCTGCAAGACTGCAATGGCAAAGCCAGCTCTGGATTTAGAGAAAACTGGCAAGTGGTAATGCTTGGTGAAAGTATGAACAGAACTCCAGGTAGCGGCTTCAGGATGTCCTTGGTAGGGACACCTCTGAGAAAGGCTGTAGAGGTAGATGCAGCCCTGGTTGAATGTGGTCTTATCCCATATGGAATAGGTTTTCCATGGTGCTTATAGCAGAAATGAATGCAATGGCCCATCCATTTAGAAATGGTTTGCTTTGAAATGGCCATCCCCTCTGCCCCTGTAGCAAATGCCTCCAGCAGCTGTTCAGGCTTCCTGAGAGGTTTAGTCCTGTCCAAGTAAAATCTAGATTGTCTGTGCACATCTAAGGAGTGCAGTATACATTCCCCTTTGTTCTGTGGGTTAGAAAAGAAGGTTGGCAAATGAATGGACAGATTAAGAGCCACACTGGATACTACCTTGGGCATGAAGGAGGGATTGCTCCTGAGGGACACCCTGTCCACAAGAAAGATGATTAAAGGCTCCACTGCCATAAGGGTCTGTAATTCAGACACCATTCTTGCTGAAGTGATTGCTAAAAGGAAGGCTGTTTTCCAAGAAAGGAATTTTAACTCTGCATTTGCAGCTGGCTCAAAAGGAGGAAGAGTGAGTTTTTCCAATACAAACTTAAGGTCCCAGGCTGGAGTTGGGGCTCTTCTGGGTGGTTTTAAATTTTTGGCCCCTCTGAGGAACTGCTTGAGAAGTGGATGAGAGAAGAGGGGTGGTTCTTTGCTGTAATGAGCTGAAATTGCTGAGGCATGAACTTTGATGGAGGAAAAGGAAAGGCCCCTGTGAAGCATCTCAGTTAAGTACTGAAGAATCTGAGGTAAATTGGGCACTGCTGTGCCGATCCCAAGTTTGATTCCAGGAACAGAATATTTTCCATTTTCAGCATAAGATTTTCTAGTACTAGGCCTCCTTGCCTCCAGAATGACATCCAACACTTGTTTACTGAGGGATGGAGAGATCAGGTAACTAGCCAGACTGCCAGGTTCAGGGTTTGAAGCTTAGGGTGCAGAATCTGGCCCTCCTGCTGGGACAGCAGGGTAGGGGGTCTGAGGCAGGTGCCATGGTGCCAGCAGTGACACACTGCACAAGAGAGGATACCAGTGTTGGTGTGGCCAGTCTGGTACAATCAGTATTGTCCTTGGTTTGTCTTGTATGATCTTTAGTAGTGCCTTGGAGAGGAAAGGCAGAGGAGGAAAGGCATAAACTGATAGATTTTTCCAGGTGAAGGACAGGGCATCCACTTTCGAAGCTTGTTTGTGGGGAGTCCTTGTGCAGAATTTGTCCAATTGGTAGTTCTGTGGGGAGGCAAGCAGGTCTTTATCTGGGCTCCCCCATTTGTTTATCAACATATTGAATGTCTTAGGTTCCAGTTTCCCTCGTGTGGGTCCATGAGATTTCTGCTTAGTTCGTCTGCCAGTGTGTCCTGGCAGGAATTGAGCCTGTAGGTGCACTTGGTAGCTCAAGGCTGTGCTCCACAAAGCCATGGCTAGTCTGCAGAGAGGGTATGAGTGGGTTCCCCCCTGCTTGTTTATGTACCACATAACAGTAGCGTTGTCCGTCTTTACCATTAATTGCCCTGGAAGAATGTGGTCCTTAAAGGCTGTCAGAGCATTCCGTACAGCTAACATTTCTTTTTGATTGATATGCAGGTGCATTTGACTTGAGTTCAATTTGCCCTGAATGCACTTCCCTGCCAAGTGAGCCCCCCATGCATAGTCTGATGCATCTGTTGTTAGGGTTTGGGCGACTGGGGGGTAGAGTGAATGGCAGTCCCTTGTTTTGGTGGCAGGCCTCTGCCCACCAAAGGAACTCTAACTGTAGGCAAGGTATGATAGGAATCATTGCTTCTAGATCCTGAGAATGTTGACACAAGAGGTTTTTTAGATGCCATTGTAGTTTCCTCATATGCAGTCTTGCATATGGAATTAGGAGAATGCAGGAGGCCATGAACCTCAAGGCTTGCAGTATTTGCCTTGCAGATAGCAGGGTCTTTGTGGCCATTAGTCTGAAGTAAGCTGTCAAATGAATTTGTTTCTCTGGTGTGAGGAAAGCCATCTGGGAAGTTGTGTTCAAGCTTGCTCCCAGGAATACAATTTGTTGGCAGGGTACAAGATGTGATTTCTTTTCGTTTATGGTGTTCCCCAGACAAGTTAGCACCTTTTGTACAAATGCCAGATGATTCAAAAGTATGTCCTGGCTTTCTGCCTGAATTAGACAATCGTCCAGGTATGGGTATATTTGAATATTTCTTTGCCTGCAAAATGCAATAACTGGAGCTCAGCACTTTGTGAATACCTTGAGTGCAGTAGATAAGCCAAAGGGCAGTGCAGAGATCTGATAGTGCATGTATCCTGCTTTGAAGGGTATGTATCTTCTGCAAGATTCCCTGATTGGGATGTGCAGGTAGGCTTCTTTTAAATCCAGTGTTGCCAACCAGGCATCCTTGCCTAGCATAGGAAGCAGCTGGTGAAGAGTTAGCATCCTGAATTTTGGGATCACAAAAAAAGTGTTTAGGATAGAGAGATCCAGGATAGGACACCATGAGTTGTCTTTTCTGGGCACTAAGAAAAGTCTTTAGTAGAAACCTTGTCCCATTTCCTCTTCAAGGACAGTCTGCATAGCCCTTATACTTTAGAGAGAGAGAACTTGCTTTTGAGCCTCTGCCTACTGATTTGGGGGCCATTTTGAGCCTCTGCCTACTGATTTGGGGGCCAACCGTTTGGGGTTGTTAAAGTGTGCAAGTGGAATCTGTATCCTTGGGAAACTATATTTAAAACCCATTTGTCCTTGGTAATGAGTTCCCAGTTTTTACCTGCAAAGCAATCTTTCTCCCTGAAGGAGCAGTCAGTTGAGAAGGGCTTGGAAGTTTTAAAGTTAAGTCATTGAGTTTACCATAGGGGGAGTCTTACTACTCCCTGCTTTGGAAGTGGGAGCCCCCCACTGCTTAGTCCTGTGCGTACCTTGGTACTGAAGCCTGGGTGTTCTGCTGGTTCTTGGTTTGGACTGAGAAGGCCTGAAAGAGGCAGGAAAGGACCAATTCTTAGAGGGCCAATCCCTACTAAATTTTGGAGGCTGTACTTGCAGGAAATCTTTAACAGTTCGCATAGATTTAGCTTTTTCCTCCATCTTTTTAAGCACTTCTGCTTTGTTGCCAAACAGGCGGTCGTGGTTTAAGGGAGCATCCAGCAATTTAGCTTTAATATGATCTGGCAAAGACTGCTCCTTAAGCCAGGCATGCCTTTTAAGTACAGACCCAGTGACAGCAGCCCTGCAAGATGCCTCTAGTGAATCAAAACCACATTGCAAAGTATGTTTTCCAACTTGTTCAGCAGAATGCATTAAATCCTGTAAATCCTTATTTTCAGCACAGTCAGGAATCAACATCATTGTCTGTTTAAACAATCCAATAATATGCTGCTGATACTTTAACATATGAAACTGGCAGTTTAAGGCCCTAATGGCCAAGGTTGCATAAGTGTATACCTTCTTACCCCATCTATCCAGCACCCTGGAATCTCTGTCAGAGGGGGTAGGATTTTTGGCAGTAGTAGCCTTAATGCCCTTGGGTCCCTGTGAAATGGTCTCAGGATCCGCAGTAGGATTTTTAAAATGGAACTTGCGAGAGTCAGGAACCCAGTAATATCTACCCGGTTTTCTGGGAGCAGGAGGTAAGGAGCCAAGGGCCAAGCTAGATTCCGAAAAGGCATCATCGACAATGTCCAGTACAGGGAGGGATAGCTAAAGGCCTGTGTTGGGGCAGGAGTAAGAAATGTTGGGGTAGGAGTAAGAAATCCCAAAGCCTCTTTTTAGAATCAGAGTAATCCTGACTTTCTCGGCGAAAATGCTCCCTAAGAGTATGCAAGGTTTCACCAAAAGAGAAATCCTCTGGAGGGGAAGCAGAGGGAATAGAGTCCTCTGAATCAGAATCCTCATAGGTAGATAAGGGCAAATCCTGGTCATCAGAGGAAACAGAAATTTCAGAATCCTGAGCAGAAGAATCATAAGCAAATTCAGTCCTAGGTCTCTTGGAGGGGGAAGGTTGGCTTCCCCTGATTAAAGTAACAAGGTCTTCAGCCATTCTTATCATTTGTTATTTTAGGCATATTATTTTAGGCATAGGGGCCTGACCATGCGGTCTGGGCATCAGTTTTCTAGTCATGGTTCGAGTTTTAGGCCTTGAAGAAGAAGATGGCATCGGTTTAATATGCAAGTCAGTAGGCCTAAATACACCCTCAGAAGCCAGTGCCTGCACAGCAGCTCCGGACCCATCCACGGTAGAATGATCCACGGTAGAATCATCCGCAGGTTCCACAGTTGAAGCAACTCGCGGCATACAGTAGAGTTCTGCGAATCTGACGTAGCGGGTATCAGGGGCTTCAAAAGCTCCTCACCGAGTACCGGCGAACTGGCGACTAGCTTAGGAGAAGCGTCGTCGTCAGCTTTGGACCTAGGCAGCCTGTCTCTGTCTTTATCTTTGCATTTTTTTTGAATGTCGGTAGTTGGGTGACTTACTGAAACCATATCTGCGTAACTGAACCGAGTACCAAAATATTTGGAAGCGTAAATATATCGACGACAAATAGGTCGTTGTTTAAATAAGGCACAAAACCGACAGCGAGGTACGTCGTGATCAGGGCCTAGGCAAGGAATACAGTACAAATGAAAATCTTTATGAGGTATTTGCTTTCCACAAGAAATACAATTACTGACTCTTACTGACGTCGGTTTAGAGCAAGAAAGTTTCCCCACCGGGGTACTTAGCTTTAGTTTAAGATTTCGGTTCTGAAACTCAAAAACGAAAATTTCAGGAGTCGGCCGACTGGCACTTGCGAACTGCTTCTGCTTCGGGCACTGTACGGCAAGAAAGACTGATGTAATGGCGCCAGCTGCATGCTTTATACCTCTGACTACCTGATGTCATGGAAAATGAGACAGCAACTGACGCAGGACCCAAGACTTTGATAATCAGGCCAACTGAGGGCTACTGCAAGCTGATAACCATAATGTGATGACTGCAACAGTGAAACATGAAGAACATCTCAGTCATTTTTGAAAGAACGGAAGTCGCGAAAGAAGATGTCGGTTTGTGTTGCGATTAGGTAGTGTGAAGGACTTCCTTGGAAGCTGGTGCCTGCTCAGCGGCTCCGGACCCATCCAAGGTAGAGACAACCACAGGATCCTTAGTCGAAGAAGAGTAATGCGGCATACTGGACTCTGAAAGGGTCTCGGTAATGGCCTGCGAATCAAATGAAGTGGGCACCAGGGGCTGCAAAAGCGTCTCACTGAGTACCGGAGGACTGACAACTAGCTTAACGGAAGTGTCGTCAGAAGGTTTGGATCTGTGTGGTCTGTCTCTGTCTTTATCTTTACGTTTTTGTGGAAGAACTGCTGTTGCATGGCTTTCCAAAGCCATATCGGAATTCGAAGACTGTAAATGAAAATATCTGGCTACAATAAGGGCCCAATGATGGATAGTTCTGGTGTTGAACAAAGCATAGAAATGACAACTGGGGACGTCGTGGTAAAGAAAAAAAGAAGAAGTAAGTGAGTGGTGGAAGTCCTGTGTGGTTTGCTTTCCACAAGACACCAGATAAATTTTAAACTTTTCTGACATCAGTTAGTGCAAAAAGGATCCCCATGGGGGGGGTAGCTTTAGAAGAAAGGCGTCAACTTCAAGATGAAAAAAAACTGGCGCCCTGCTTCTGCTTCGGGCTCCACCACAAGAAAGACTGATGTAATGGCATCGGCTGCCTTACTTTATACTACTGATGGCCTGACGTCAGTCCTCAAGCGACAGCAACTGACGCAGAAATACTAAGTCTCAGGTATTCGGGACGGCTGAGGGCTACCCCGACAGGGATAACGCAAATTTGATGACTGAAACAGTGAAACACGAAGAACATCTAAGAATAATTAATAAAGCACAGTAGATTAGCACAGATTTCTTACTTACTCTGTATGTAAGTACAATGGTAAAAACCCAGTCTCCTGTGCCATTACTCCAGCAATGCCATGGTATTGAGAACTTATGCCCATGATCACAAGTTAAAATGTAAGGGTAATAAATTCAAGAAAACAGCAGGAGGGACCATAAAGAAAACATGTGTAAGCTCATGTCTTAAAAGATGCACTGTGTCAGTAGTAGATGCACAACTTTACTATAACATAAAAATGAAGACTCACACAAGAAGGTCCAGTGGTTGCCCAGAATCCTAGCTAATTAAATTTCCTTAAGAAACTAGCCTTCATTTTAAGCAGAATGCCTAAACTGTGGTGGCAAATGCAAAATATAAGCAGATGATCAATCAATCAATCAATCAAATCAGTCAAAGTTTTTTTATGTACCTATACAACTAGGCATGTTACAACAATAAAACAGAACAAATAAACAGTTAACAGACACACAAATTAAGCCAAAGGAATCAAATGAATATGCAAATGTTCGAAAGTGTTATCAAAAGCCTCACAAAGTTAGTGTTGTGTGGCTATGATATCCTTAATAAAGAAAAAAGTACAGTTGTGTAACATCTTACCATAACAGTAGATCTCTTATACCTGCCCAGGATGCCAAAGCTTTTACACCTTATCAGCGTTGTACATCAGAAGTATGTCCTACAGACAAGGTGTAAGTTACATATGTGACGGACGGATACCTAATCCTCAAAAGTGAAGCACCCTGGGAAAACCACAGCAACCACGCTGAAACAAGAACATGCCCATCCAGGAAGTGAAACAAAAGGAGGTAAGACTATAAGAAAAAAACCCTTGGGCACCAATAGGGTAACAGAAAATACATGAGGGTAGGAGGGAGGGACCGAATACTTCCAACACGGAGAAGTAGGACATCTACTGTCATGGTAAGATCTTAATGAACTATACTATGTCCTTCCTTATCATTGCTGAAGTATTCTTTACTCTTAGGAGAGTATAAATGCTAATGTAAACTATGGGAGGAGGAAGGCAGAGAAGATCCATCCGAAACCCATGAGGGATAGCCCTTACAAATCCTGCCCTGGACCTGGACCTGGAACATGACATCCAACTTATAATGCTTGGTAAAACTGTGAACAGAACAAGTAGCAACTTCCAGGATGGATCTAGTATCCAAAACCTTGAAAAAAGTACAGAAGAGGCTACCCACCCTGATAGAATGAGTACGGACCCAACAAGAAAACAGTTTGCCATGAAAAATAAATAACAAAAGGAAATGGCCTTTTGACATCCAGAAGGAGATAGTTTGCTTAGACACTGCCAGAACCAATTTCCTGTCTCTTCTGAGGGAAGACGAAAAGATCTACTTGAGTAGGGATTCATGTCAAGTCATCGAAGGAATTTCAGTGAACAACAAAAAAAAATGAAAACCATTTGCTGAAACAACTTTCAACAAACAACTCAACAATTTTGTTTTTGCACAGAGTAAAGCCCCCCTGCAGCCTCCACACCCTTAGGTCTTATGCATACCAACTCCAAGGTCACATAACAATGGAGAAAAAAGCAAATTCCACTGTGGGTGAAAGTAACTTCAGCAAACAGCACTATTCTTTTCCATTTACTGAAATTATATTCAATTTGATGACATGCTCCCGTTGAGGAGTACCTCACCAATGAACAATGTCCAGAAATGCCTCTCTGTGAAACATCCATTCAAGAGGATGTGTCCTGGACCTGCTCAGAGAGTTTGCCACTAGATTGTGCTTTGAATGGATGTAAACAGCATGAAGAACCAAGTGATGGTGAATAGCAAAATTCCAAACCTTAAGTCAGTCTGAAAAGAGGGTAAGACTTTGTGCCTTCCTGCTTCTTCATGTACCACATGACTGTGGTGTTATCCATCTAAACCTTCAGAAGCCCTGGAACCCAAAGGGAGTGAAAAGCTTGAAGAGCTAGGAGTACTTCTGAGACTTTGGAACAGTCCTGTTTAAAGTGTTCCATTACACTGACTATGGTGACCCCACAGGGTAATTAGTCAACAGGAAAATTAGGGGACAAAGAATAGTCTTCATCAGACTCCAAAGCCAAAGGAGAGTATATCTGTGAGGAATATGCTAAGGATTCTTCACTAGAGTCCAACTTCTCATCAGAAGAATCAGAATCCCTAGGCCTTTTATATATGGTGGATGACCAAGGAACAACATCAGTAGGGACAGACAATCCATGTTAGGGTTTCAGAGCCATGAGGGCATTAAACAACCCATAAGTTAAGTCCTGTTACTCTTTGTAAGGATGTTTAGCCAAGAAGCCACATGTTTGGTTTTCTGTTTCTGTTTTAAAGGAACAGCTGCATTGACAAATCTAGGAAGGTCAGACCCCTGCCTTGATTCAATGAGGTTACCAGGCATCTCTTTACAAACTAAAATTTTGGGAATCTCCCTAGGCCCTTCAGATGTAATAAGCTGTGGTTCCCCTTGTACATCTGTACCAGACATGCATAGCCTCAGTGAACATGTGAGCAGGCAGCTCCATGTTGACCTCCAACTGAGTAATGGAAGAGGGAAAGTACAGTTGTGTACCTACCATAAATGTAGATGTTCAAGTGTATTCACTGTTGCAGTCATTACAATTGGGTTATCCTGCTGGCAGGCTACCCGCAGTCAGCCTGAATTCCAAAGTCTAGGTCCGATGTCGGTTGCTGTCACCTCTTCCCTGACGTCAGTGTACCAGGGGTATAAAAGATGCAGCCGATGCCATTTTCTTCAGTTTTTCTTGCCCCAGATGTCAGGTGCCCCCAAAAGGGTAGGCTAAAAATATGACAATAAAGCATGCATGCACCAAAGTAAATTATTCCTTCATCTACAAGCAAATACACCACCAAGGTTGTATAGAACAGAGAAGTACAGATAAGTTCCAGCAAAGATAAGGGGGATGGTGGGTGGGTAACCTGGACTGCAACAGTGAATACACACGAACATCTACATTTATGGTAGGTACATAACTGTACTATGTTCATCGTGTTTCACTGTTGCAGTCATTACAATTGGGTTGAATCTCAAAGCTAAGGTTGGAAGGCTGGGGCTAAATAGGATTAGGAGGGGCTATGAGGCCCTGAAGAACTGCAGTGGCAAAGCCTGCCCTGGATTTAGAGTAGAGTGGAAAGTGATAGTGCTTTGTAAAAGTGTGCACTGAACTCCAGGTTGCAGCCTCTAAAATGTATTTGGTTGGAACTCCTCTGAGGAAGGTTGCTGAAGTGGCTGCTGCTCTGGTTGAATGTGGCCTAATGCCCTTAGGCACTGATTTGCCATGTTGTGAATAAGAGAAACGAATGCAGTGGCCTATCCACTTTGAAATAGTCTGCTTTGAGATAGCCTTTCCTTGTGATCCTGCAGCATATGCCACTAGTAATTGGTCAGTCTTTCTGAAAGCTTTGGTTCTGTCTAAGTAGAAGCGCAGCTGTCTGTGTATGTCCAAATAATGCAGGAGTCTCTCACCCTTATTCTGTGGGTTTGGATAAAAGGTAGGCAAGTGAATAGTTTGGTTAAGGGCCACACTGGACACTACTTTAGGCATAAATGTTGGGTTTGTCCTCAGAAAAACCCTATCTGGATGGAAAATGATAAAAGGTTCCACAGCCATGAGTGCCTGTAGCTCTGAGACTCATCTTGCAGAGGTTATTGCAAGGAGCAGAGCTGTTTTGCAAGATAAAAATTTAATGTCAGCTGGAGCGGCTGGCTCAAAAGGAGGCAGAGTGAGGTTTTCCAAGACATAACTGAGGTCCCATGCAGGTACTGGTGATCTCCTTGGAGGCCTTAAATTTGTGGCTCCTGTGAGGTACTGCCTTAGTAAAGGATGAGAAAAATAGGTGGCTCTGTATTGTAATGAGCTGAAATGGCAGATGCATGAATCTTAACAGATGAAAAGGATAGGCCTTTGTCCAACATCTCAGTTAAGTATTGCAATATCTGAGGAATATTTGGTACAGTCGTGTCAATTCCTGTGCCTGCTTCCAAGCACAGAATCTCTTCCATTTTTCAGCATAAGAATTTCTGGTACTAGGCCTCCTGGCCTCCAAAATAACATCCATCACCGCTTTAGAAAGAGGGATGTTTTGAATGACTACATTATCCGCCATGCTGCCAGTTTTAAAGTCTTGAGTTGGCTGTGCAGGATCTGACTGTTTTGTTGGGACAGTAAGTGAGGAATCTGAGGTAATGTCCAGGCAGGGCATTGAGACAGGTTCCTTAGGATTTGGTACCAGTGCTGGTGGGGCCAGTCTGGGGCAATCAGTAGCATTTTTGGCTTCTCTTGTCTGACCTTTAGGAGTACCTTGGGAAGGAGAGGCAGTGGAGGAAAGGCATATACTGTCAAGTTTTTCCAGCTGAAAGATAGAGCATCCACTTTCCATGTTTGCTTGTGATAAGTCCTTGTGCAGAATCTCTGTAGTTGGCAGTTGTGAGGGGAGGCAAATAGATCTATGTCCAGGCATCCCCATTTCCTTGTTATCATGCTGAAGACTTGCGGATCCAATTTCCACTTGTGGGGATCCATGAGGTTTCTGCTTAGTTCGTCTGCCAGAGTATTTATCTTTCCTGGCAGGAATTGTGCCTGCAGATGTACTTGGTAAGTCAATGTTGTGTCCCACAAAGTCATGGCTAGTCTACAAAGGGGAAAGGAATGAGTTCCTCCCTGCTTGTTTATGTACCACATGACTGTAGTATTGTCCGTCTTTATCAGTATTTGTCCCGGATGAAGTAGATCCTTGAAGGTTGTCAGGGCATTCTGAACAGCTAGCATCTCTTTTTGATTGATATGTAGATGCATTTGGCTTGCGGACCATGTGCCCCAAATACATCTTCCTGCCATGTGGGCCCCCAGGCATAATCTGAGACATCTGTTGTTAATGTCTGTCTGGCTGAGGGTAAAGTGAATGGCTGCCCCTTGTTGTGGTGACAGGCCTTTGCCCACCATCAAAACTCCTGTTGCAGGCAGGGAATAAGGGTTATTGTTGTTTCCAGGCTGTGGCAATGTTGAGTCCAAACACTTTTTAGATACCATTGAAGTTTCCTCATATGCAGTCTTGCATATGGAATTAGCAGAATGCAGGATGCCATGAAGCCCAAAGCCTGCAAATTTTTCTTGCAGATAACTGGGCCTTTGTTGCCAACAGTTTGAAATAAGTAGTCAGTTGCCTTTGTTTGTCTGGCATGAGATAAGCCATCTGGGCAGTTGTATTTAAGCTTGCACCCAGGAATATTATCTCTTGAGAGGGTACTAGTTTTGATTTCTTTTCGTTTACTGTGTACCCTAGGCATGTTCGTAATCTTTTTACAAAAGCCAGATGCTGTAGTGGAATGTCCTTGCTCTCTGCTTGAATGAGACAGTCGTCCAAGTAAGGATATATTTGTATTCCTCTTTGTCTGTAGAATGCAATTACTGGAGCCAGGCATTTTGTGAAGACCCTGGGAGCAGTAGATAAGCCAAAGGACAGTGCAGAGAATTGGTAGTGCATTGAGCCAGCTATGAATCTGAGGTATCTTCTGCATGATTGTCTGATTGGGACATGCAGGTATGCCTCTTTTAGGTCTAAGGTCACAAGCCAAGCCTTCTTGCCCAGCATGGGCAGAAGCTGAGGCAGCGTCAACATTTTGAATTTTGGAATATCCAGATATGTGTTTAGAATTGATAGGTCCAGTACTGGTCTCCAGGCTTTGTCCTTTCTGGGCACCAAGAACAATCTTGAGTAAAATCCTTGTCCCTGCTCTTGTTCTGGTACTTGCTGAATGGCCCTCATGTCCATGAGGGATGAAATTTGCTTTTGTGCCTCAGCCCATTGATTTTTTGGCAAGTCTGTCATACCGTGTGCCCTTGGCAGGGTATGAAAGTGAAACTTGTATCCTTGTGACACTATGTTCAAGACCCATTTGTCCTGGGTTATTTTGTGCCAATTTTGATGAAAAAGTGTTAGTTTTCTCCTAATGGTGCTGCCATTAGATAAGTGCTTGGCGCAGGCAGGGGGAAGTCATTGGGACTGTTTCCTGTATGGCTGTGATTTGTCTTCTCTGCTTTTGGAGGTAGAAGCACCCCATTGTTTAGACCTGTATGTGCCTTGGGGCTGGGATCTGCCTCTAGGGTGTCTGTATCTGCCCCTTTGTGGCCTGACACTGGAAAGGACCAATTCTTTGTAGGCCAGTGTCTGCTAAATCTTGGAGGCTGTACCTATAAGAAATCCTTGACTGTTTGCATAGATTTTGCTTTAACCATCATTTTCTTCAACACCTCCTCTGCTTTTACATCAAAGTATCATGCTGTAATGGATCATCTAATAATTTTGCTTTAACATGATCAAGTAAATTCTGTTCCTTTAACCAAGCATGCCTCCTGATGACAGAACCCGTAACAGTGGCCCTGCAGGCCTCCAAAGAATCAAACCACATTGCAAAGTATGTTTTCCAACTTGTTCAGCTGCATGCAATAAATCCTGCATTTCTTTTTCTGTACATTCAAAGTTTATCAACATTTTCTGTTTTAGCAGTGACATAATATATTGCTGATACTTAAGCATATGAAACTGACAATTTAAAGCCCTTATAGCCAAGGTTGCAGAAGTGTATATCTTTTTTCCTCATCTGTCCAGTGCTCTAGAATCCCTGTCAGAGGGGGTAGGGGTTTTTGCAGTGGAAGCCTTGACCCCTTTGGGACCCTGAGAGATAGTTTCTGGGTCAGCAGCAGGGTTTTTAAAAAGAAATTATGTGAATCCGGAACCCTGTAGTATCCGTCTGGCTTAACAGGAGCTGGAGGCAGGGAGTCAGGAGTCAGACTGGACTCTGAAAAAACATCATCTACGATGTCTAACACAGGTGGAATAGCAAGGGGCCTGTGTTGAGGTAGTAAAAGGAAGTCTCTTGAGCCTTTTCTTTGATTCTGAATAATCTTGGCTGTCCAAGTGGAAATGCTCCCTCATGGTATGCTGAGTTTCCCCAAAAGAGTAATCCTCAGGAGGAGACGCTGAAGGGATACATTCTTCAGCATAAGAATCCTCATAGGGAGGAAGAGAGTATTCCTGATCAGAAGAAATGGAAACCTGATCTGAAGATTCATATTCTGTCTCTTGCCTAGGCCTCTTATCAGGAGGGGGATGGAACCCCTGATCAAGGTAATTAGGTCTTCGGCCATTTTGAGCATCTGATTTTAGGCATGGAGGTCTGTCCATGTGGCTGCTGTACTTGTTTTTTTGTCTTTAAAGGTGTTTTAGTCTTTGCCTTTGAAGCTGAAGGTGATTTTACATATAACTGTGTAAGCCTGAAAACACCCTCAGAAGCCGATGCCTGCTCAGCGGCTCCGGACCCATCTGATGGAATAGTTTCCGAGGTTCCAATACCTTGAGTATCCAGCGGCCTAGTCGGCTCCACGTGGGAGTCGGTAGCAGCCTGCAGCTCTAAAGTAGCGGGCATCAGGGGCTGCGAAACCACCTCACTGAGAACCGGCAACTGGTCGTCAGTTTTGGACCTCAGATGCTTATCCTTTTCTTTTTATTTGCGTTTCTTGTGAATTGCGGTAGTCTGATGGCTATCCGACGACATTGTGTAATTAAATCTTCTGCCAAAATAGTGAAATGCAAAATCGTACCGACGCTTAATAGTGCGTTGGTTAAATCTAAATTATTAACTTTTTCTGACATCGGTCTGGAGCAAGAAAAAAGTTTCCCCAACGGGGTACTTAGCTTTAATGAAGACTTCGGATCTGAAATTCGAACACGAAAATCTCAGGAGTTGGCCGATCGGCACTTGCGAACTGCTTTTGCTTCGGGCACGGCGCGGCAAGAAAGACTGAAGAAAATGGCGTTGGCTGCATCTTTTATACCCCTGGCGCACTGCCGTCAGGGAAGAGGCGACAGCAACCGACGCCGGACCTAGACTTTGGAATTCAGGCCGACTGCGGGTAGCCTGTTAGCAGGATAACCCAATTGTAATGACTGCAACAGAGAAACACGATGAACATCTGGCATCAGTACTGGACGATCCTCTGCTTCTTCATCCAACCCAAGGGAGACATCAAGTGGAGGCTAGACAGCAGCCGATTTAAGACAAACTTTTTTTTAGCTTTTTTCTTAAGAGGCAGCTGAATTTTGGGCAGGCAAATTCAGCCACGTTAGCCTGGTCAATAACTTCAGATGCTCGTTTTGGAGATAAGTAGAAAGGGAAGACAAATAGCTGTGAAGTGTCTCAGAGACAAATACCTGACAGACATCGCACTGTGTATGGCCATGCATAGCATCAAAACAAAATATACACTTCTAATGTCTGCCTTTATGGGGAATCTGCCTCCCACACTCATTTCCCCTTCCTGGATGACATGAAAATAAACTACAAGGAGGAAAAAAGAAAGGAAGGAACTCCAATGGGGCACTTATCTTTGGAAGGCTAGGTAGATGAAGCAGCTTGGTGAATGTCATACAGACCAAATTCAGAAGTAACGTTTATACAGACCAAATTCAGAAGTAACTTTCTGACTGGTGGCAAATAATTTCTTAGGATTAATTGTCTGTCCATCACATATGTACCTTACACATTGCTGTGGCACCAGCCCTTCATGGTGCTGCACTTCGTAGTGTTGGAGGACTATACAGCACCATGTACGGGTGTGCCCTGAATACAAAAAAAACTATTTCAATCTTGTACATGTTACAGTAGGTTTATGAAACTGGCCCATGGTCTCTTCTAAACAAGCATAGTTTATATTATTTATTTTATTTATTGACATTTGTTGACCGGGAAAGTTCACTGGGTTAGAAACCCATTTTCAGTGGAGGCCTGAGGAGAAAAGCTCCACAATTAATACAGAGAAAAATATAGAAACTTAACAAGATTGATAAACGTAATATACAATCTTTACAAGCGTTACAAAACATAAACAAAAAATTTGGTAATCCAGAACACATATAATCACACGTAAGTAAATACAGTACACTACATGAGTACATTATTAAATGCTGGCATTGCATAATATAATGCAGTACTTACAGAGCAAATAGTGGAATTTAAGCTGCATTACAATCATAGTGTGCAGATTGGAGAAAATGCACAACTGTAAGAGACGGGAATATTAAATAAGGTAGTAGTCATTTGAACTGTGGCTGTAGACTAGGATTAATTAGGGGTGGTTTTATGGTGGCCTGATTGTTTTGCAGTTGCAAGACAGATTATTTAGGAAATATGTTTTTAATGCTGATTTAAATGTCTTTATACAGTCAGTTTGAGTTATATGGGAGGGTAAGGAGTTCCACTGTTTAGCAATGCTATGGGAGGGCATTGTCAAGCTCTTTTGTTGGGTTTGGTTACACTTAAGAGCAATTTGTTGGAGGATCTAAGTGTACATGTAGGAATATAGGTTTTTAGTACTGAGCAGAGTGCTGTGGAGGTATTTGGTTTATAAATTAGTTTATGGGCTAGAATTAATTGGATATAACAGAGGTAGGTAGGGAATTCGAGCCAGTTCAGTTCAGAGAATGCTTGGCAGTGTTGTGAGCAGTTAGGCTTTCCTGAGGCAAATTTAGCTATTTTATAATAGCAAGACTGAAGTTTATTGCTGAGGGATGAGTGAAGGTTAGTAAAGATGGCACTACCATATAGAAGGGAAGGGATGAGTAAGGTACTTACCGGTTTTGTTTTGGTGTGATTGTCTAGGTAAAGTTTATGACGATAAAGTTTGCCTAATTTAAAGTATGTTTTCTTTATTGCGCTACGAATGTATGGCTCAAACATAAGTTTGTCATCTATTGTAATGCCTAGTAGTTTGACTGTTTTTACCATTTCTAGTTCTGTCCTGTCTTTAAAAAAGATTTTGAAATCTATATCTGGCGGTTGTGTACAGAATAAGAGAAGTCTTGTTTTTTGGGGGTTAGCAGCAGTTGTGCATTATTTAGCCATGATTCTATCTCTGTAAATGCATTTTGAGTAACTGTGAGGAGGTCAGTGAAATTGTTTGAGGTAGATATTAATGTAGAATCATCAGTGTATTCGGCAATATTACCTAGCTGGAAGGCTTTGTGAAGGTCATTGATGAAGATATTGTACTGGTCCCAGAGTGGAACCCTGTGGGACTCCTATACTGTTTGACAGATAATCAGATGGGACTTTATGTCACCTTACTGACTTGTTGCCTATTGTTTAGGTACGACGTAAACCAGTTGAGGGATTCGGGGGAGTAACCTAGTTTGGTTAGTTGGATTAGAAGTTTAGTATGTGTTACTGTGTCAAAAGCCTTAGATAGATCCAGTAGGATTACTGAAGTAGGGTGACCAGCATCCAAGGCTTTGTTGACAGTATCAGTGAATGAGAGCAGGGCTGTAAGCTGTAATAGTGCTGTGCTGTGCCCTGGGCAGAAACCGTGTTGGATGGGAGCCAGAAGATCATCATCCATGAGGTATTTCAGTAACTGTGTCTGTACACATTTCTCACGGATATTGGAAAATAGGGAAAGTATAGAGATGCGGCGAGGTCATGGGATTTTCCACCTTTGTATAGTGGAGTAATAACAGATTTTTTCCATAAATGTGGGGCGTAACATTCTGAGAGAGCGGTTTATAAGAATGCTAACTGTTTTCAGGTCAGAGTGAAATACGTTGTGCAAAGAAAGCTAACAGCTGCATCTCATCACTTAAAAATTATATAAAGACACGACTGAAAACAGGAATTAAGTTTACCTGATTGTGTTTGCATATTTGTTGATGTCACATGTTTTGCTGTAATTTAAATAATTTAAAATAATAATGAATGATACACAAATAATATAAAAAGCCCTGGTACATTTACTATAGTCTTATTTTACTAAATTATATCTTTTGTTTAATAACAAATAGTTTTTCAGGATATCTAGCTTATTTATTTATAAATTTGTTAACTGGGTAACTCCACTATTTCAAACACCCTGGTTAGGTATGACCTTGACCGGAAAATTTAAAAAAGGCAATATTTTACAAAGGCAGAATATTCAAGTGGCATTAACAATACAAATGTACAATTACAATGGTAAAAATCACAACACACTGCAAGCATGCATTTTCAAAGGTAACAGTCACAGTACAATACTTAAGTAAGAAAAACAAATTAATAATAATAATAATAATAGTAGAAACAGTAGAAATAGAGGCTAACTGCATAGACATTTATCAATATAAATAATATTAAATTAAGAGAGAGGGGATAGAGGGGATAAGAAAACAACTTATAATGAAATAAATACCAAAGATTCCTAGTTGGTTAAATGTGTTTTGCTTGCTCTTATTATTATTGTTTGTTTATTTTTGCATGCAGGCATTGTCAGAGGGTGTGTATGTGGCAACTACTTTCTAGAAGTTAATGTGCTTGGTGTACAGTTCCAAAAAAACTGTCTACATCCATCACATGTTGAATAACCCATGACTAGAAACTGTGAAAACATCTGTCTACATACCTGACAATTAGAAAAACACTTCAAGATTACATTCTGAGTCAAATACCACATCACTTTCACAATTATCTTCGACAATATTATCTTGAAGGATTTTTCTCCTGCTACAGCCATAGAAAAGCAAGAGCAAACCCTTCCAACAATGATGCCTTCATCAACATTTTCTCGCCTGATCCAGAAATGGAAACAGGCTGGCAAAACAGATGGTGATAAATGTGTCAGCTGCCAAATCAGACGTACTAGGAACTGACAGAAAACTGAACTGAAAGCATGATCACAGGGTTCAGTAAAGGACCCAAATGTGTGTGTCTGCATGCAGTACCACTGTTAAAGAAACTGGGACATCACCCTGAAACATCACAACCAAAATACTAAGACTGTTGAGTGGATCATACTTCATTCTGAAAGATATCACTCATGTCTAGAAAACTGCCCAGAAAGTAGAATAAATGCTTTTGCTACTCACTTGTCCAACACTTTACCATGATTAAAATTGCCCTATGAAAATGTCTTTATGAGAGAGCAACAACAAACATTCTCAGACTGTCAGTAGGACTCGGAAACTGAAACAAATGTAGAATGAAATAATTTGTGTAAATGAATCTGCTCCAAGAGTCCATTAGTGATGTTGTATCTTGTAAATGTAGAGAAAGTTGGCCTGCTTTTTTGTCTAAAAGAGGCATTTAATATCACTATCTTGACTAATACACAACAGGAGGATACAGGCTGAATGACCATCTTTGACAGCAGAAAATGTGCCCTCTGTACAGCTGAATATGTTGGGAAAGAGGGTATACTGGGAATGGAACCATAGACATATATATGTTAGGAGTATTGGAAGCAGTCACATATAAGATGAAAAACTCTTCAGTGATTGTGCAGAACTCAACATGAAACATCTGACCTCTCACCAGTTCCATTTAGGGATGCAGAAGAGGCTGTGGAAGGAGATGTAATGTGTGTTTACAGTCCTGCTCGTTACAGATGTTTCACCAGTTCCTTGTAACTCTGCTTCTGAGAAAGTACAGTTATGTCAATACTGCAGCGGTGAATATTTTGATAAATATCTGCAGCTTCAAAAATTACGGTGCTTGCAATGAAGGCACTATCAGTAGGACAGGAGCAGATTCTGCTGGTTATGTCTGCAAGCCTGCTGAGAAGGGTAATATAATTTCAAACTAACTAAAAAATCTTTAGACAGCTCATGCAACTTTTCATATTTTTTCTTATAGTACTCTTACCTTGAAAGCAAAATAGGGGTATCCATAGCAACTGCCATAAGTCCTCAACAAAAGTGATAAGGTGAGACACAGCTGTGAAAAAAAACACAAAAGCTTGCTGCCCTGTTGTAAGCTGCGCTTGAAACAAAGTACAACATGTAAAGGTCCACCTTTATTTGCTGTAACTACCTGGTTCTGGAACTGGATTTTTTTCTGTCAAGTCAGGGAAGTTTGAGGTAGGATTCATACTTCCATTCCCTTGGCGTAAGCATACAAGTGCCATCCAACAATGTTTGGAGCTAGTGTACAGCAATGCCACACTCTCTGGCCAAAAGGAAATAACTAATATTTTAGTCAACATATTTAGTTCACAAAGACAGACACAGATTTCTGAGAATGTCATAAATTAAAATAAACAAACTTCTTTGTATAGTTAGACAAAACTCATAAGACTAAACTACCCAACTAAAATTCTTCTTCAGCAGACCCATCTTCTTTGCCAGGGATATCCTGTATCTTTTGCCCAGTGCTTTTCGCATACTATCTAAAAAGTTTGCTTTCCTTGTAACTTTTTAGATATAGTTCACTTGATGTACATCCCACAATTGTAAAATCTCATCTGGATAATATCAATGTACTGTCGATGAAAGCCAGAAGCCTAAACAGCAAATTCTCTAAACTTGAGGCCTTCCTTAACATCCAGGACATCAGCTTTTGTGTAACTACAAAGACCTGGTTCCACTGTAATGACAGCGCTCCCTGCATTCCAGAGTACAATGCCTATTATGTACATTAAGGGGTGCACAACTTGACAGTCACTGGATTTAAGAACTCAAAAAACTTTGCCAACTTCTGACTCCTTTAAAAATTCAGTAGCCATTCATACATGAAAAATAAACTCTCTAAATGTTAACATTTACCCAAACTCCGGACCATATACTTCAAGCAGTCAAATCAATCCAAACTTCTTATCAAGTAATTCAAATACTCTGTCAACCTCCCCTAAATCACTAAGTCTTCATCCACCGAAATTTCCTATGTAAACCTAATAAACTTGACACCACAGAAGCCTGGATAATATGACACAATCTGGATATAGTTTAAATTATTAAAATATACCCCATTGAAGAACCATTTCAATCACCATTCTTTACATGAATTTACTCGGACAAATGTTAAGGCTGGCCAAATGCCAAGCAAGGAGGAGGCCAACAGTATTTATAAGAAGCACTCAAATGCCCAGGACTTAGCTTACCCATCCTCGCCCATTCCAAAAGACCCCAAACGGTTCACTAGCTTAACTAATACTGGTGGCAAGATGTGCATGTACTTTGCATCCATCTATCTCCTCCCCAACATTTAATCAAACTCTACAATGAATAGCTACAATGCTACACAAAATATTCTTGTATGCCTTAGAGATCTTAACATTGAGTGGTTAGGATCTTAAAAAATATATTTAAATATTCTATCATAGGTTCATTGGTAGGTACTAGGCTATCGGCCCAAGGGCCTAAGTAAGCCTAGCCAACAAAGTTCCTTGGCTTACACCACCCAAGAAAGTTAATTTCCTGTGCCCCTGTCGAGCAGCGCCACAGAAGTGATCCCCGGGGTGTATTTCCTATTTCCCATCCACTCATCAAGATTTTTCTTGAAAGAGTGCTAATGAGGAACTTTGCTTGACATAGACGGGTAGCTTGTTCCAGAGTATAGGAAGTCTCTGGGACAGGAACCTATCCCTCCAGCATGTCCTGTTTATTGTGGTGACAAGGTTTAGGTCCCTAGAGCGCGTAGCTCAGAGGGATTGGGATTTCTTTAGGTGTAGCATGTCCAACAGCTCTGGGTTTAACATAGCTTTATATGTTAGGCAGACATCTCCTCGGAGTAGGTGATATGCTACAGAGTAAAGCTGGAGTTTTTTTGAGACGGTCAGTGTAGGGCATCTGTTTGCGGCTGGTAATCCTCTTTGTGAGGTACTTCTGTGGTCTTTCAGCTGCTGCAGATGTCTTGTGAGGTACATTCCAAAAGGGGTGTTGTACTCTGTAATGGGTCTAATGAGTGCCAAGTAGAGGGGAACAATGACCTCTTTTTTTCCTGGATGAGAACCCTTTTGTGATGAGGTGTGCCACAAAAAAGGATTTCCTGACTGATGTGATTATCAAAGGAGAGACTACTGTCCACTTGTGTCCCAAGGTCTCTTATCACACATTCGGTGTTAAGTATACTACCGCCTATGTGGTAGTTCATGGGTACAGAGTTTTTACCAAAGGGGATGACAATGCACTTTTTGGCAATGAGCTTGAGGCCATGCCTCTGACACCAGGCATCTGTCTCAGTGAGGCTCTTCTGTAGGATGTCCGCATCATTTGGGAACGTTAGCCAGAGGCCTTCCATGTTAGCCTGTACTACAGAGAAGTAGATACAAAACAGGAGAGGTCCCAGGACTGAACCCTGTGGTACTCCACTTGTCACTGGTTTAAAGTCAGATTTAGAGTCTGCAACTTTTACAGTGTGGGTTCTGTCAGTGAGCCAGTTGGCAACCCATCTTGTGACATAGGGATTTATACCTGGTTGAGTGAGTTTAGCTATAATTCCAGAATGGGGGATAGTGTTGAAAGCCTTGGCGAGGTCGGTCAAGATAGGCTGTGTGAACCACCTAACCCTCGTCTATGGCTTTGGTGACTGCCTCAAAGAAGTCAATCAGGTTCAGAAGGCATGATCTGCCTTTCACAAACCCGAACTGGGTGGGGTCCAGAATTTGGTGGTTACCAATGTCTTTGTTTATGAGTTCCATGTGGATACGTTCCACAGCCTTGCAGACCAGGCTCGTCAGGCTAATAGGGCGATAGTTTCCAGGATCAATGGTGGCTCCCCCTTTGTGGAGTGGGATAACTGTTGCTGTGCGCCATTCAGTGGGCACAAAACCTGACTTGAAACTATGACTGAACATGGTGCTTAGGTACGGAGCCAGTTCGTTCTGAAGTTCGTGTAAAACACAGCCTAGGATGTTGTCCAGTCCGATGGATGCTGTGTTTTTGTTTTAGTGTGTGCAGCTTTTACCTGCATAGATGTGATTACATCTTCCTGTATAGATATGGGCCCTTTAGGGGTTGAGAGGGGGGTAAAGTTACTACTGAACCTATCTGCCAGGATGTTGGCAATATCAGTTGGTTCTGTAATTTTTGTGTCGTTGTGCTGTAACTCAGAGCAGATCTGGGTATTGCCATTAAGATTCCTGATATAGCTATAGAATGCTTTGTGGTTGCCCTTAGAATCAGTGGCGATTTTGTTTTCGTAGCAGGTTTGGAGGATCTTATAAGGGATCTCAGCTTTTTACTGAGGCTGATCAGGGAGCTCCTCCACTCATGGGATTTTATTCTCTTTTGCAACAGTTTCGTCCTTCTGTTGTAGAGTTTATTTATGGCAGGGGACCACCAGATTGGCTTCCTTTATTTGGAGGATAGCATCTTGGTTCTGTTTGGGATAGCACGATCCATGCACTCGTGTAAGTGCTTATAGAGTGTATTTGTGTAGGATTCAGAAGTTGTAACTGTATTGTCTATCTGCATGGGTGTCATGAAGTTTGCCACTTCTGTCTTAAGAAGCATGAAGTAGGCTTTGGGGAAATTTTTTACAGTGGTTTCCTTAATAGTGGGTGAGATGCGGATATCTAGGTTGATTAGCTTATGGTCGGATCTGACCAACGAGGAGTTGACTTCAGGTGTGGAACACCTGTCACGCATGTTGGTAATGACTAGGTCGAGGATATTGTTGCCCCATAGTGGGGGTGTGGATAAGTTGATCTAGGGCATTGGAATTTATGAATTCCGGAAAGAGTTGAGTGAAGGAGTTGGTACATGAGTAGTTTTCCCAGTTAAGGGTGGGCTAGTTGAAATCGCCCATTATTAGGGTGTTTGGTTGAATCCTAATATTTTCCAGTATATCAAGAAAAGAGGAGTGGGAATCCTGGGGCATGGTGGGGGATCATCCTGGGGCATGGTGGGGGATCTGTAGCAAGCTACAATTTGGATTGCAGTTTTTCCCAGAGTTAGTTGCACTTGGATAACCTTGGATGCATTATGCTGCGCAACTAGCCTGGAGGTGTGGATATCCTTAATGAATATGGACACACCTCCGCCTTTGGTGTTCTGGTCCAGGATAGATGGCCAAAAAGTGCAGTAGGAGTTATAGCCTGGTAATGCAGCGGTGCTCTCTAGGCCTTGAACCAGATCTCAGTCACTGCACAGATATTGATGTTCTCCATTTTAAGGAGTGCCTTGAGTGAGTGCATTTTGAGATTTAGACTTCTAGCATATTGAGTAGCATTACCCTCAGTTTTTGCTTGCCTGTTCCTGTTATGGTGGTGAATTTGTCATTTGAACCTTGCCTAAAAAAGGCACTATAGGGACGGCAAGACCCTTAGCCAGTATCCGGAATCCCAGGGGCAACAGGTGAAGGCCATCTCTGGCAAAGCACTGTGGTCTGTCGACCATATCGTCCAAGGCAGACAGATACTGGATCCCCTTAGAATGACACCAGAAGCTTAGCCAATTGTTGAAGTCAATCATTTTGTTCTTGTACTGCGGTATCATTTTGAGCGATGGCAAAATGCTACTCAGGGCTAGGGTCATACCTGCCTGGGCTACAAGACCGGAGAGCACTTTCATGTCTCTTTTCACGTAGTCCGGGGAGGTACGTCTCAGGTCGTTTACACCAACATGGAGAATGACAGAGTCATATTTGTACTTGTTGTGCAGTGACCGGAGTGCGTGGGTTATGTGGCAGATCCTGGCACCCATCAGGCAGCTGATAACCTTCTCCTTGTTTAGCTTGGTGAGTGGGACATCAGTGTGCCTGACAAACGTGTCATTTGGGTTGTGTTGGGGGGTGGAGGTTGCTTGCGTTTCTGCTTTGGAGGTCTCTGTTGCTTGAGCAAATTATTATTGAGAGCCTCTGTGAATGTTTTTGTGTTTCTATGTGAGGATTTTGGAGGTGTAGGTTTAGTGGGACTATGTGATGAGTGTGGTGTGGTGCAGGTGTTTACCTTCTCCTCTTGACTGTCAAGTTCAGTCTTGGTTGGAGAGAGCTTCACCTCATGTTTGGCTAGATAAGTGCATCTCTCACATCCTCCCTCAGCTCATTGCCAATTCCACCCATTGCAAAAGCCTACTTTCATCACACTTGCTTCTTCACCTATTTCTTACTAATGCCCCTCTTCCAAGGGAAAGCTCACTGCACAGCCTCTGCAATAAAGCAGATTGCTGTGTGGGAAAGGGCAATTTCTTGGTTTGTTTTCTTTATATTGTTTCTTACATTATTTCTTGCTTGATTGCAGTGGTATTTGTTTTATAAAATGTTTCAAAGTATTAAGTTCTGGTTAAGAGGGAGCAAAACTGTATCTCCTAGTCAGTAACAGGAGTTAGAAGTTAATTACCTGGGAAATGAGGAAGACGTTACAAACCAGTTTTTTATATAAAGGAAAAGAAAACATTCAAAGATTTCTAAGAAAAAAGCTGAAAAGTTTTTCCACCCACCCCTTTCCTCTTTTGTTCTTCAATCCACTGACTCAAGTTCTCTGCACCTTACGTTACTTTGAGTACACACATCTCTCCCACTCTTTTTTAGTGGATCTTGTAGTAAGCATAAAAGTATTTTTTTGATATGCTACAGAGTAGCACTCCCCTTAAAGTTATTTATTCATTTACCTTTTCTTTGTTTCCAATAGACCGAGATGATTGAGTACCCCCAGTTATCGGCAGGTGTAAGCATATTTTCCTTAGACAAAATCTAACTCAAAATTGACCCCTTGCACACCACTGTAACTAAGCTGGTTATACATTGTGTGTCCTCACCTTTCACTGTTCTTCACTGACTTTTAAACCCTGTTCTCTGTGTTGATTCTATTAGCTGTTATCTGTGCAATTAATAGCTCCCCTAAAAAAGAAAATTAACTCTGTCACTATGGAGTCCTTTTCTACGTTAGTCTCCTCCTTAGCCAGCCTGCTAGCATTCAATTTTCTGAGGCAGCGCATAAACTGTCTCATGCTTACCAACAACCCACTTCTTATAACACATACTGGTTCCACCTGTAAGAGATGTACCCACTCATTTAAAACAGAGACTAATCTGTACATTCAACCCACTGACAGTAAACTGTACCACAACCTCAAAAACATCACATCCAAATATGGTGAACTAGTGAAGAAATGCTTGCCTAAGCCTCCAAACCCTCCAAGACATCCTACTAGCTTACCTCAGCCATTTAGCACACATACTAATACCATACCCACACCTGTTTGTATTGGGTGTCAGGGGTGCTGCACGCCTGTACCCGTAAGTCACATGCCTACAGCACATCCAAGAAATGTCTTACTCATTAATGAGTCCATTGTAAGACATTCACATTCAACACATTACCAGCATGGCGAAGGATGAGGTGACAGTTAGTTGCCTCTTAGTTGCAAGGATTAGGGATGTCACTAGACCCCTTAGGTCCCTGAACCAATTTGGTAAAGTTATGACCATCATACACTCTGGGAATGTTCCTGCTCTCACCCTAACATAACTACCCTCCATACTATATCCTGCTTTAGAGTCTTCCTCCTGCTCTCACCTCCTTTCTCTCACTATACTACCACCACCCTCACCCCTTTTCTTCCCACCCCGTCTCACCCCTCTTACATCACACCCCTTCTTACTATTTCTCTTTTTTACTTCATACTTAAGCTCTCCCTATACCCACTGTTCTCTGCTATAACTCCAACATGATACCTATCCAAACCTCCTTTGCTTCTACGCTTAGATTTTACACTATATAAACTAAGTTTTTTGTCTATACTTATTGAAATGTTGTTTACCTTTTTCATTTGTAAATTGTACACGGTATTGCTCATTTTTTAATGATTTGTCTAAATTGTATAATGTTCTTACGGAACTTTTCTCCCCGGGACTCCATTGAAAACAGTCTCTTCACGGTCCAATGGACTATTCTGGTAAACAAACTGTAAAATAAAAATAAATAAATAATGATGTTGTAGTTGCTCATGTAGGGGTGAATGATCTTAGGCATTCCAACCTGTGTGAGATGCACAGAAACATGGTTGAGCTGTCAGAAGGCAAGTCCCTGGCATTGAGAAGCAGTCTGCCATCACCATGAACAATGTCTAAATTCAAGTATAAAATAATTGGCTTCAATAAATGGCAATTAAATTGATGTCATTCTGGGCAGATCCAGTATGGATCTGTAGTTTCCTATTATTATCTCGACACAAAGATCATTGAGTCTACCATTGCCCAAAACCATTCCACAAAAGTTATAATACGAATATCAGTACACCTGACTGAAAAATTAAATGCAGATGTGATGCTGTCTCCTTGCTGAAACAGAAGTCTGATTAATCCACTGAACTTTGCAGACTACTAACCTTTTCAGCACTATATATTAACTTTTGTGCAGTTACTAATAAAATAACTTGTCTAGATAACAGATGACAAGTATGATAATGCCACAGTTTACATGTTTTAATGTACCAGATTTAAATTCTCAGGCAGCATAGAAGATGATCTCCAGTGTACCAGATTAACAAAAAATCAGATCTAACATCACGCACTTTCAATGTCTTTTATATACATTTTTTATGAAAGCAGTCTTTGAAATTTGCAGTCTGTTGGGACCTTATCTAAGTGACTACATTTTTCTACATATATTTTAGCAAACAGAAGTGTACAGGCACTGTTATATTTTACTACATATATATTCTAATAAACAGAAGTGTATATATGCACTGTTATAAATGTCTAAATATATATATCTAACACAGACACAACACAGAACCTCGAAACTCCCTACTGCTGTGGACTCAGGAAGAAGTGTTACCACTGGTCCAGAGGTGGGGCAAGTTTAGTCAGCCAGCAATGTCGGTTTTCGACATTCTAAAGATTGTGATGTGGGAATCGTACAGGTGGACTCAACCATCTGTGTGTCAGGATGATGATAGGAAACCTGTGTCTGCATAGGTGAAATCATCAACAAACCCTCCTGCTCTGACAGGGATCTTTTGCCCTGTGATTTTCACATACTAGCTAAAAATGTTGTTTTCCTTGTAGTGCCTTTTTTAGGTAGAGTTCACTTATGGACATCCCAAAATAGTAAACTCCAACTTGGATATCAAGGTAGTGTTGATGAAAGCCAAAAGCCTGTACCAAATTCTCTGAACTTGAGGCTTTCCTTAACATCAAGATCAGCATTTGTCTAACTACAGAAACCAAGTCCCACTGTAGTGATAGCACCCCCTGCATTCCAGGGTACAATGCCAAGCATGCATTCATATCCATCAGCAGCTGTGGGGAGCATCTGTTATTTATCCATAATTCCATCATTTTTCACCAGATTTCACATGACACATATCTTGAACTGGTTAAAATCCTAGTTACGCTCAATAAAATTAAATACTATATTATATCCAATTATTGATCCCCCATCTATTACCCCTCCTTCTGAGCTTGCAGAATACCTTAAATCAGTTGGATGAGTTAACAGTCGAACCAAAGCACTTTCTTATAGGGGACTTCAACTGTCTGCACATAAAGTGACACACATTTGCTACCACTACCAAGTATGCTGAGAGATTTCTGGACATTGTAGATGTCAACATACTCAACCAAATTTTACTCCTACCTACCATACATGTTACCCTTCTTGACCTTGTCCTCACAAACATCTAACCCAATTTCACCTGCCCACTTACTACCTCTAGACAAATCTGACTTTCTCTATGAAAGCCTGTTTTGGGACTCCTGATAACTCCTCTACATTCAGGGTTTACTCCACAACCAATTATTTACTATTTACTGACCTTATTGACAATCGGAAATAAGACAGCTTCTAGTAAATCTTGCAACTGAAACTGCTGCTTACTACTGTGAATTTTACCCCTCTCAGATAAATGCACCAAGGCATTCACACCAGTCCAGAGTATGAATAATGGCCAAAGGGTGGAACTACTAAAACATCTAAATAACACTATCTTCTTCTTCTTCTTACATTGAATGGCAGTGGAGTTTTACTGGTGTCGAGGCAGCCCAGCGCCCAACCTTCCACAGAAGGCACACTCACACACACCTAGGGCCAATTTAGAGTATCCAATCCACCTGCAGCATGTCTTTGGGATGGGAGGGGAAAAGGAGGACCCGGAGAGGAAACACGCGACCACAGGGAGGACATGCAGACTCCACAGAAGGCACCCCCAGCCGAGGGATCAAACGGAGAACCTCTTGTTCACTGCACCACCCATCTAAATAACACTATAATAAAAAGAAAAAAACTCCTAGCCATCATTAAAAGATATACACATCATTATAAAAGGGATCTAAAACTGGTAAGTCTCTCAAAACTACCATTAGGAAAAAGAAGGCCAACTATGACCTTTGGGTTGCAAATAATTCAAAAGATAACCACAAGGCCTTCTTCAGCTAAATTAGGAAGATTAGAAGTAACCTACAATTCTGTACTGAAATTACCTCAAATAGTACTCCTTCTATGATCCCAAGGACATTGCTAATATTCTTCTGACAAATTCTTTTCCAACTTCACTTCACCCACCCTCATCTCACCTCCATTCTCCCTTACACTTCCCCTCTTGACATCAATTTGGACCAAATTCTTTTTGCACACTCCATAATTAAGAAGACTACTTCGATGGGTACTGATAACATCCCCTGGATGCCTGTAAAATCCCACTTAGAAAAAACCTTTCCATCAACTCTTCAACCGGAGTCTCTCCACTCATTATGTCCTGGATGATTCCTGGATGAGTGGAGAATGGCAGTTGTGATACCCTTCTGTAAAAGAGGTCCTTCTGTTGACCCTAGAAATTACAGACCTATTAGTCTCACTAATATTATATGCAAAGCTTTGGAATGTATTACAGCTGAACAAATAAACAATGATATAGGTCGCCTTCTATCACTGGACACACATCATATTGACTTTGTAAAAGGCAGGCTTACTTTGAAAGGGTAACTGACACCATGGATAAGGAGTATACAGTCCATGCTGCTTATCTAGGCCTTTCCAAGGCCTTTGATATTATGCTACATGCTGGGATTAATGATAAACTTGCCCAACTTAACATTAACTCATACATTGCTCTCTGAATTGCCAATTGACTGTCTGGCTGAACCCATACTGTTAAGGTCAGGCATATTTGCTCTAGACAGAAAAATGTCACTAGTGGTGTCCCACAATGTTTTGTCCCGGGTCCTCTCCTCTTTGGTATATACTTCTGTGACATAAATGCCAGTATCAAGGGCCTTTGGATAATGGGTGCAAATGGGGCTGGTTGTCAAATCCCATTTTGATACTCAAATTTTATAGCAACGGCTGAACCAAACAAATGCTTTGTGTATTAATTATGGGGCTACCTTTAATACCAAGAATGGCAGCATAGTTTCCTTTGGTAACTCTAGCATCACTACTGGTTACCCTATGGACAAAATTCCACTTAAATTTGACACCGTTATCAGGGGCCTGGGTACATATGCCAATAAACTCTTTTGACCAACATGTCTCTAGGTCGATTAGAAAATATCCTTCAACCTTGCATAGCTTATCCTTAGTGGCATCTCCTCACAATCCAAAGAAATTATAATCCCACTTAATTTATCAATTATTAGGCCCATCATAGAATATAATGCACCCAATGTCATGTGCCTCAGCAAAAACACTTCAGAGTCTACAACATTTCCTCACCAAAAAGATCTCAGGTCTTAGTACCCTTAGTTACTCCTACTCAGTATCATACAGGCTTCTGAGGGGATGATCTCTGCTTACATTTTCCATGCTATGAATGACCCAGCACTCTTTGAACTCCATCTAAATTGAACAAGTGATAAAGCAAGCATTGTTTCCAGAGGCTTGAACCTACACTGTCACATCAACATGACCAGATAGTGTGACATATCCATCCAAACATATACCCCATTTCTGGAATAGGCTCCCTTACCTATCAAGCAAAGTACTTTCATAGCATCCTTTAAAGCCAGTCTGGATGACTGGATGGGTGTTTGCAAATTTTCACCTGGAATATGCAGAGAAAGTCTACTTAACAGGGAGCACTACTAGTTTCCCACTGGCAATGGATGAAGTGGCTAACCTTAATGTTCTCCTTTGGCTGTAAGCTTAAAAGGAACTATGAACCCAGAATCATTCCTATCAACCACTACTCTTTCCAATCCCATGTTCAGTCATCCCTTCTTCATCTCCAAGTTGTCTTCCAAAATGCCTACAATCATAACTCTCCTCTTCAACTGCTATTAGTTGCTTCAAACCACAGAAATCACTAATTAACTCCATACAATCCCTCAAGTGGAGTCCTCTATTCAACATTACAGGTCTATCTAAAGCCCTACAGAACATCCATGCTATAGTCTTCTTGGATCGGGAGAGTGTCTAACCAGTAAAGCAGAACATAGTAAGACACAATCACTGCCCTTTGCTAACTGCAGATGCATGCAGCCTGGAAAAAAAGGAAAGGTACCCTCAACCCCATTTTTCTTTGTGTCTTTATCAGTCTTAGAAATACAAATGCTCACTAAAAAAGAAAATGACATTACAGCAGATAACAAAGAGCCCTTAAAAACCTACAGACTACTAGGTAGAGATAAAAAGCCTTCTCCAGCAACAAAAACAAGGGACAACCTGCTACCATTAGACTTTCTCAGAATAATAATGTTCTCCACAGCAAAGTACAGAATTCCTCAAAAGACTTTTCAGGACTGCCTACCTCTCCGCTACCTCACAGGAATCCACAATAAAGCTATAGCCATATTTTCTTTAAAGACATTTTCTGTCCCCTGTTTAGCTTTAGATCACTAAACTGAAACATGGTATCCACTCTTCTGACCAAAATCCCTGACAAAACCTACTTTTCCTCTTAGCAACTACATCAAGTTAAAAAAAAAAAGCTTCCCCTATCTTTCAGCCTCTCACATACACATGTAGCATTTCCCTTTTTTCTTTCTCTCTAGCACTGCTTTCCCCACTCAACAGGGATCTGCTACCATTATCCCCAACTTTAAAATACTTCACCAAAAAACCCTGATCAGACCCACATCAATTATATCATCAATATCTAAAATTAAAATATCTGAAAAAAATTACTGTACAGAAATACGATTAACTTCCTCCAAGACTACTATATACTAGTATATACTATCACCAAAACATCACTGCTTCGTGCTTGCTTCAATACACTAAATCCTTTGTTACTTTCTACTAATTCCATATTCAATAACACGAGCAAAAGCTAACAGTCACCACCTTCACAGTCTTCAAAAAAAATGAAACTGCTGGCCATTTGCTTCTACTTAATCACCATACCAATCTTAACTTTGGCCAGAACACCATCAAATGGTACTCCAAATAAGTTATCCATCAATCTTTCAAGATAAACTTTGGATAATCTATTCCATTCTTAATATTCTTTGCATCAGATGTAGCAAAATAATTAATCATAGGCCCTATCAAATCAGTCTCATTGGGCCTAAACCACATTAACAGGACTCTCTATGACAACTATCTTCTAATCCTTTACTTTTCAGACAATGTAAAATCCCTTCAACCACTCCTTAACAAGACTTCCTAAACACATGCAACTGTTTCACTAAACGACTTTAGTGCAAGTTCTAGCAGACCTAAGACATTCAGAATGTCCCAAAAAGTGACCAACAACACTTTAATACAAATTTCTGATCACGATGACAACCTGCTTCCCACGTTTACACTTATAAATACAGAGTACAGAACTGGATATAACTGTTCCTAACAATCTTCAGGAAACTGTAAATATATAAATTCATTTTTTTGTAGTACTAAGATTTGTGAACTGAAGAGATTTCAGTAATACTATACATGTGATACTGCACCATTGTTCTCTACAGCCTGTTAAGTGTATGTACAACTATGAACATGTTCATTTAATATTCTTTTAAACAGCCTGTACCATTTTTTCGATACAATTATCATTTCTACTCAACAACCTATAATACATGCAATGATTTATAATGCATATAATATTCTGTAATGTGATTTTTTTTAATTGCCTTTGTACCTTGGTTGTGCTGAAAAGAGTCCAAGGTCAGTCCATCTACCCAATTAGCAAACAGAAGTAAATAAAAAAAAAAAAAATAGGTCAGTCACTGATCTTCACTGCCCACAAAGAAACTATCCAAAACTCTCTCTAATTAAGTACTGCACCATTTTAAACTCTTCTACTGTGTGTCAAGCCTAGCATCTCCCAATTTGTGATTGAGAATATTCCCTTCCACTAATGGCTTTAGGTCACTCCTCTTACACTTACAAACTCCACAAGACATTAAGCTCCAGCTGCCACATCAAAAACATATTACTGCAATCTCCTTACAATGCCTAGCATACCCCTTATAAGCACAATCACTTTTCTCTTTTCTAAAACCGTTTACAAACTCCTATTCCTCAATTTTTCTCACCAACCTTATTTCAAATGTTTTGACAGAGTGGGGTAAAGCCTTGACTATGACCCAGGTGACTGAATTATGGAGGGAGGAAGGACAAGGCTTGGCAGGCTTGTCTGCACTTGGAAGAAGAGTATGGATAGATACTCAGGGTATTTCCAACAACTGGTTCCTCAATGGAGACCAGAAGCCATCTAGGTACCAGTCAATGAAGAGGAGGGCCTTTGATAACTCCACTCTTCACATGTGCCCTCCTTTGGATTAGACTGAGTATGTGCTGGAAACATGAGGCCATAAGACAGTGTTCTGCAAGCAGCAGTGGCAGCTTTCTGGTCTTCTCTCATCCTGTGTAACCCACTTCACCTGTACAGGAGGGCTGGTAGCCCTGGTACTGCTGGGTTAAAACCTGGTAAATAGAGTTAAAAAGTACAGCGTAGAAGACAGTTTGGCCTTAAGGAGAACCACACTGACACTGAAGTGTGGTCTATATAACACCAAGACTCCTTTATGCTTAAATGCATCTGCCATATGTGGAACTATATACCAGTAAAATTGCTCACTATAACTTCCACATTATCTAACTTTAGAAAAGGGAAGCCTTCAGTCTATGAAATGACTCACCCTTACATTACCTATGCAGATTATCTTGGCAATGAAACTAATCTAATTGTTTCTGTGTGTTTGAACACACTTTCCTTATATGTACTTAAATTTATTTTCTAGAATCTGATATCTAGAAATGATTGAAATCTGGCCACTTGTATATAGATTCATAAGTAAAACATGTACTTTTCATTTCTAATTGTACTTTGCTTGCCAGTGGCCCTGGCCATAACTGAAAAAAACTTCACTTGTGATCAGCTCACCTAAGATGAGGTAGTTACTTGGCACAGCTGATCACCAAGAAACTAAACTGTTTGTTTGGTAGTATCAGCCAAGATCTGGATGGAATGAGGAAGTGTAACAAGACCATAGCAAGTCCTTGTCTCACTACAGGGTTAAGTATATGTGTATAATACACTTAGAGGGGATCATTACAGAAAACATTACCCCAAGGTCATATCAGGAGCTCTAACTAGTGCCCTCTATTGCCTTTTCTGAGAGAAATCACAGGAGCTTTCAACTAATACTCATATTAATGGCAGAAAGAACCCCTCCATACAATACATATTCTGAGGAAGAAACTTTTATCCAATGTCTACATCAGGAGAGATAAATCTTCAAGATGAAGGTTATCACCAACGAGTGTAAATGGTTCTCCAGTTTAAAATAGGAGGATTTGGGTTACCACACTCACACACACACACACACACACACACACACACACACACACACACACACACACCAATCATCTTTACTTTCTAGAATCATCTAAGGAAAAAGAGACATTATTTTAAGAATGGTAATGCAATTTGCAAGTGGTCATTTCATTTATGAATCGAGGAATCATTCTGTTCCAGGACTAATATTTGTTCAGTTTACAGTACAGTACCTAATGCAAGAAGGGTTACTGTATGATGCAATAGACTTTAGAACACTAACAAAGAACCCACCAACCGTGAACGGCATAAGAAAAGGTCTAATCCAGAAGAAAACCACAAGCTGGTACTATCCTAGCAACTCTATATTATCCAAACCAACAGCAGAAAGTATAACAAACAGATACACAAAAAATGGCTGTTGAAGGCACAAACCCCAAACGATGCTCTGTTCTTTAAGAACATCTTTATTAAGCACTTTTGTCCAGATAATGCTTAAACTTCATCAGATACATTCTAACTCAAATCCACTCTTTAAAATAGTTAATGGCTGTGTCATGTGATCATATTGTGCAAATTTGCTTCCCTTTAAGTTAAAGTGATACACATAATAAAAATGCATTCAAGTGCTAAATTTCTTCTAAAACGTTTGACATTATCAAATGTCTTCGCTCCTAGTATATACACTATATTTCATCACATATACTTAACACACGTACTACAAGTATAAAATATAAAATATGAACTTTATCTTTCCAGACTTTTAAGTTCAAGAACACTTAAAATCGAACACATCTCATTTATTCCAGGGTAATGTCATGCATCCAGCCGGAGTTGCCATAATAATTCAAGCTTTTCTAGATTCAATGTGTGAGCCCCCCCCAATATCAGCTGTCACTTGATCAATACATTTAAATTTAAACTGGTAGTTTTCATTTTCTATACTGTGTCTAACTAAGGCGTTCTCCTATTTCTGCCGATTAATGCTATACACATGTTCGTGCACATCAAGAATGGTGGTGTACCTAGCTACCTGCCAAAGTTGTCCTGCATTTTACATCGGAAAAACCAATAGGAGGCTAAAGGACAAAATATACGAACATGTGTACAGCATTAATCAGCGGAAACAGGAGGATGCCTTAGCTAGACACAATATAGAAAATGAAAACCACCAGTTTAAATTTAAATATACTGATCAAGTGACAGCTGACATGGGGGGGCACACTCTTTGAATCTAGAAAATCTTGAATTATTATGGCAACTCCGGCTGGATGCATGCCATTACCCTGGAATAAATGAGATGTGTTCGATTTTAAATGTTCTTAAACTTACGACAGTATATCAAGTTATGAAACCGCCTGACACGTTACCTAAGGCACTTCAAGTATCACTCAGTGCTAGTTCTTTTCCAGGATAATGTTAAAAGCCAAGAGTACTGCATTCCATTAGCATGCATTTATGACAACAGACAGTGTACTTAACCATAGATCTAGACACTAAAATGCCTTGAATGATATTCGTCTCAGTCATTCTGGGGTGTATCTGTGTTTTGTGATCTTATCTGTATTTTGAAACAGAGAACAGAAAATTAGTAAAAATTAAGTTAAACAAATAAAAGCTGAAGTTATGGAATAGCTGAGAAGAGAAAGATTTAAGGAAGAAAGGCTGATGCAGGTTATGTCACAGCATGATGGTGCAACAAGTCCTCATATTAAGGAGAAACAAGTGGAGCGGGAGACAGCTGAAGAAAAAATATGGACATGGTAAAGAAAAAGAGATTTAATATGGTGCAATATTTATGCAAAGGAAAAAGCAAAACTAATCAATACAAAAAGCAGCACCAAAGATATTTGAAGTGAAATAGAAGCAAAGACATCCAGATATGGAAATTTTCACAATACAAAAAATAATAAAACAAAGGAGGAAGTAGAAAAGATGATTAGTAATGGAGAAGTTAAAGAAACAGAAACTAAAGTTAAGGATTACCTATTAAGTGAAGGATTTTGTGTACAAAATCCAACTCTGGTAACATCACAGTGTGATGGAATAATTAGTCCCCAAATTAAGAAGAAACTGGTGGAATGGGAAGCATCTGACCAGATACCACATGAGGATACTTTAGAGCCTTCAGTAGGAAACCAGTTCAAAAGTTGATTTGGAGTTGCACAGCTAGGGAAGGAGGAGGGAACAGTGGCAACAATGATACAGGCAAATTGTTGTGGAGTGGCAGGCCAGTTATTTCCCATATGAAAGAGCAATAATAACACAGAATGTAGCTGAAGAGAATATGTCAGAGGAAGAGGTTCTGGAACTTTCAGCAGAATGTCCACAGTAAACAGGGAGCAAAGATTGCACCCTCAGTTTAGAAGAAAATGATCTAGGGGAAGAGCTGCTTGATTTAAAAGAGATGGAGAGTCATATTAAGATCTATGAAAAAAAGATTACAGAAAGTAAATAAAACCAAAAAGTGAGAAATCTGACAGTTGAATAAAGTAATCAAAACTATTAAGAGAAATTCATTTGATACAACAGAAGTAAGTAATGTATATTATTATGCAGTTAAATTAATAACAGATAAAGTCTTACTACATAAATGTAGAGCAATAAAGGAAAGGAACGGAAGAAATAAAATGCCATCATGGAAGCTTCATATACAGAAAATTATAATGCAAGTAAGACAAAAGTGTCACTGTTAGAATCAACAAAAATACTTATAAAGATAGACGTGGTAAAAGTAATGCAGAGTATCACAACAGGCCAGGATCTGCCATACACTACTGCAAATAATAACTAAAGATAATAGCACAGGCAGAAAAATAGGAGATATGCAGCTACACATACAAAAGTACAAAACAAATAATTTGTTGATGACCCAAAAATGTTTTATAGAGAATTGGGAAACAAATCAAAAGGAATAGAAACACCACAAAAAAAGATGAAACTGACATATTTTGGATAATATCTAGACCCTGTGGAATATAAAGATGCTGAATGGATAGAAGAAATAAAAGAAAAAAATAAGATGTTTAAATGTAGAGGATATGCAATGGAAAAAAGCAACAGTCAGGGAAACTTAAAGAAAATTACAAGCCATCCTAAAAACTACAGACCAATAATTTTCTGTCCAACAATGTACAAACTATATAGTGGAACTGATGCTGACACAGTTTATATTCATTTAGATGAAAACTCAATCATGGTAATAGAACAAAAGGGTAACAAAATAAACTCATATGGAACAAAGGATCATTTGTTGCTAAATAAAGTCATAATGGAGAATTGTGAAAAGAAGAGGAATCTAACTATGGCATAGATAAATTACGAAAAAGCATTTGATAGCATCCCATATTCATGCATAAAGGCGTGCTTACAGATGTATAAGATACATCCTACACTCATTACAGTGAACATGAAACAGTGGCAAACCACTTGGCAATTAAGTCGCAACAAAGAGCAAATTATTATCTTAGGGATAAAAATTCAAAGGGGAATATTCCAGGATAATTCTTCACCACCATTGCTAGGTTTTCTTACCCTTAACCCATTAAGCTGTTTAAAAACAGCCAAATGAGGAAATAGTGCTTTGAAAGTAACCAAAACCAATAAAAACACCAAAGCACACAGGATAACAGTAACCACAGCTTCACGGGTTGAATAGGCAGCAATATTAAGCTGTTTACTTACCAGATTAGGTCTTGGTGACAATTTGGCTCCTAGAAAACAAATTTGCTTAAAGATTTCTCATCTACTTTCTGTGAATGACTTAAAACTGTGTAGCTCATCAGATGAGGAATTGAAATCAAAACTGCAAGTGGTTAAAACTTTCTCAGATGATATACGAATGGCATTTGGTCTTGATAACTACACAAAAGCAATGTTGCAGTACCAAGAAAATATCAGCCTGGGACAGGAATACGGTACAAAGTAACTTAACCAGGAAAGAGTGTATAAATATTTGGGAACTGATGAATGATGTGCAATAAAACATTAACATCTGCAAATAAAACTCTGTAAGAAATACTTCAGAAGACTAAAGCCAATACTGAAAACAACCCTGACATTTAGGAATAAAGTCTAAGCTATAAAACCACTTTGCACTTCCTGTTTGAACTTCCAGTTTTGGGGTACTGACTGGCCCCAAAAGGTATTGGATCAGTTGGACAGGAAAACACGAAAAACACTTCATGCTTATCAAGTGATTTATAAAAATCAGTGTACACCAAGGTTATACATTGAAAATGATTATATGTACAGATCTGAGATCATGGAACTGCATACATCTCTGCTGACTTCATCAGATCCAAATACAGTGAAAGTTTTAAATCATGAGAAAAAGAAGTCTAAGATGACCTCTCTGCTTAGTTTAGCAGAAACATTCAGGTCTCAAGTGGGAATGAAAATAACACAGAAGTAGACAGAAATTAGACAGCAACTGAATGTGCCAAAAACAAAAAAATTAAGAAGGATCGATCAAATGTGAATGAAAAAATGTGGAAAAGTCATAAACACAGAGATAAGTATAGAAATCTCCCAGAACAACTTCATGTTGATCAGGATTTGATGCTGGAATGGTTAACAAGATGGGAATTTAAATCAAAATATGAAAGGTTAATGTCGGTGGCCCAGGACAGTAACTATGTACATGTTGATTTAGAAAGTCCACTGAACATGTGGGAGAAACAGACAAATGCAAGCTCTGTAAAATAGAACTGGAAACAGTCACACATCTTGTTGCTGTGTGAGACACACTAATGACAGAGGACCTGTATACTGAAAGTCATAATAATGTGGCAAGACTGTTGCATTGGGGATTGTGCAAACGTTACAATACTGAGGTAGCTGAGAAAAGTACAGTTTTGTACCTACCATAAATGTAGATGTCCGAGAGGTATGCATCTGCAGTCCTAACAAATGGGTTGTCCTGCCTCAGGCAGCCCTTCGGTCGGCCGGATTCCAAAGTCTGGGTCTGGCCTCGGCTGATGTCGCACTTCACCCGACGTCATAGCTGCTGTTAATTGGGTATAAAGGCATCAGCCGACGCCATTTTCCTCAGTGTTTCTTGCCCCAGATGCCAGGCGCCCTCTAGGAAGGCTAAATTTGGATAAATGCAAATGATTCCAAACAGTAGAGAGCAAATAAAAATAAACATGTATATACATATATACAAACAAATACACCATAATAGATTCCCCCAGCTAGCTACAAGATGGGCAAATACCCTAGGAGTACCACAGAGGGAAGGAGGGAGGTAATCCTGACTGCAGATGCATACCTCTCGGACATCTACATTTATGGTAGGTACAAAACTGTACTATGTCCTTCAAGGATGCATCTGCAGTCCTAACAAATGGGTAGAATACCATAGCCAAACTGGGGGAGGAGGCACTAAGAGCTTATGGTGTAGTTAAGATCCCCTGCAAAACAGCAGTGGCAAAACCTGCTCGGGATCTGGAGTATAAAGGTAGATTATAATGCTTGGCAAATGTATGCATGGAGCTCCAAGTAGCAGCCTCTAAAATGTCTTTGGTAGCCACTCCTCGTAAGAAAGCTGTAGTAGTGGCTGTATCCCTTGTGGAGTGAGGTCTGATGTTTTCTGGAGTTGCCTTTCCATGAAAAGAGTAACAAAATCTAATGCAATTTCCTATCCATTTTGAGATTGTCTGTTTTGAAATTGCTTTTCCTTCCATTCCTGTTGCATATGCTACCAGAAGCTGGTCAGTTTTTCTATTGTTTTTGGTTCTGTCCAGGTAGTAACGCAATTGTCTGTGCACATCCAAGGTATGCAGTAGTCTTTCCCCCCTGTTCTGTGGGTTGGGGAAGAATGTTGGTAGGTGGATTGCTTGGTTTAATGATACCCTGAAGACCACCTTTGGCATGAAAGTAGGATTAGTTCTCATGGACACTTTATCCTGATGGAAGATAAGGAAGGGCTGTACTACCATTAATGCCTGTAATTCAGAAACCCTTCTTGCTGAAGTGATTGCAAGCAGGAAAGCAGTTTTCCAAGATAAGTACTGTAATTCTGCTGTTGCTGCTGGTTCAAAAGGGGGGAGTGTCAACTTTTCTAACACAAAGTTCAAGTCCCATGTAGGCAATGGTGGTTTCCTTGGTGGCTTTACATTTTTAATTCCTCTCAGAAACTGCCTGAGTAGAGGTTGAGAAAAGACTGGAGGATCCATGTTGTATTCTGCTGAAATTGCTGATGCATGAATCTTAATGGAGGAGTAAGACAGGCCATTGTGGAAAAGCTCTGCTAAATATTCCAGGATGTTAGCTATGTTTGCCAATGATGCATCTATTCCTTCTGTGGCACTCCAAATGAGATATCTTTTCCATTTTACTGAATAAGTTTTCCTTGTTGAGGGTCTGCGAGCCTCCAAGATAATGTCTTTAACCCTTTGAGATAAATCTGGGTTATTTTGTCTTATGTAATGTTCCAAGCAGCTAGCTGCAGTGTTTTCAAGTTTGGATGCAGGATTTTGAAGTTGTTCTGTGTTAGCAGTAGAGGAACTAGGGGTAGAGGCCATGCGTGTTCCCGAGACATACTCCTCAGTAGCGGGTACCAATGTTGCCTCGGCCAGTCTGGAGCTATCAGGATGATCCTTGGGTGATCTTTGATCTTCAGTAGCACTTTGTGCATCAAAGGAAGAGGTGGGAATGCATATGCTGTCAGGTTTTCCCAACTGAAGGATAGGAGTCCACCTTCCAAGCAAGTGGGTGGTATGTCCTTGTGCAGAATTTTTCCAATTGGTGGTTGTGTGGGGATGCGAACAGGTCTATTTCTGGTAGTCCCCATTTCCTTGTGATGGATTTGAAGATGTCTGGATGCAGCATCCATTCGTGGGCATCCGTGGTAGTTCTGCTTAAGATGTCTGCTAGTATATTTTCTTTTCCTGGCACAAATATGGCCTGGAGCTGAATATTGAGGTTCAGGGCCACATTCCAGAGGTCCATTGCCATCCGGCATAGAGGATATGAATGTTTGTTGATATACCACATAATTGTGGTGTTGTCCGTCCTTATCAGCAAATGACCCTGTTGAAGAAACGGTCTGAATGTCTGAATTGTCTGCTTTACTGCCAGCATCTCTTTTTGATTTATGTGTAGGTTCAGCTGGTCTTGAGTCCATAAGCCTTGTATGCACTTGTCCACCATGTGTGCCCCCCAACCGAGGTCTGAGGGGTCCGTGGTGATAGTCTGGCTTGGGTGAGGCCTGTGGAAGGGCAGTCCTTTGTTCAATTGACAGGCCTGGGCCCACCACTGGAATTCTTGCTTCAGGCAAGGAATTCTTGGAATTTGGGTTTCTAGGCTGTGCTTGTGCTGAGACCATAAATTCCTTGGGTACCATTGCAACTTCCTCATATGTAGTCTGGCATGTGGAATCAATATTATGCAGGATGCCATGTAACCCAGGGCTTGCAGGATTTTCCTTGCTGTAAGCTGGTTCTGCGTTGTTAATGCCATGAAATAGAGTGGTAGTTGCTTCTGCTTTTCTGCTGTTAGAAATGCCATTTGGTTTGATGTGTCCAGTTCTGCACCCAAGAAAGTTATCCTTTGGGATGGTATTAGCCTTGACTTTTTTGTGTTGACTGTGTATCCCAGGGCTTGCAATAGGTGAATAACCTTTCTCAAATCTTTTGTTAATTTGTTTTTGTTGTCCGCTTGTAACAGGCAGTCGTCCAGGTATGGATAAATTTGAATTCCCTGGAGCCTGCAATGAGCAATTACTGATGCCAGGCATTTCGTGAATACTCTGGGCGCAGTAGATAAGCCAAAAGGCAATGCTGAGAATTGATAATGCTCTGATCCTGCAAGAAATCTGAGGTATCTTCTGCAATTTGGTCATATGGGGACGTGCAGGTATGCCTCCTTGAGATCTAGAGTCACCAGCCAAGACTCCTTGCCCAGCATGGGAAGAAGTTGCTGTAGGGTCAGCATCTTGAATTTTGGAACAATGAGATATGTGTTCAGAGCAGACAGGTCGAGGATAGGTCTCCATTGGTTTTCCTTTCTTGGTACCAGGAAAAGTCTGGAATAAAATCCTTGTCCTTGTTCCATAGCCGGTACCTTTTCTATAGCTCTCATCCTTAGTAAGTGGTCTATTTGCTCTAGAGTGTTTGTCTTTTGGTTTGGAGGTAGGTTTGGCATTCCTCTCTTCCTTGGTAGAGTATGGAAGTGAAACCTGTAGCCTTTGTCTATTGTCTGTAAAATCCATTTGTCTCCTGTAATGTAATGCCAGTTTACTGAAAATAAGGCTAGTTTTCCACCTAGGGGTGCTTGTAGTTGTTCCCTGGTAGGCGGTTTCAGAGCCAAGTCACTGTGATTGTCCTGTGGAAGTGGTAGTGGCTGGATCTGTGGCAGTACTTCTCTGGTTGTTAGGCTGTCACTGACGTCCCCTGTAGGCACCTCTGGATTGACCTCTGCCTCTTGGGCGCCTATTTCTGCCTCTCTGTGCTCTGGTGGTGTCTGGAAAGGACCAATTTTTGGAAGGCCAGTTCCTACTAAACCTCGGAGGCTGGACCTGTAAGAAATCCTTGACTGTCTGGACAGATTTCGCTTTTTCTTCCACCTTCTTCAACACTTGCTGTGCAGGGGAGCCAAACAAACTGTGTTTTTCCATGGGAGCATCTAGAAGCTTTGACTTTACATGGTCTGGTAAGGATTGCTCTTTTAACCATGCATGCCTTCTGATCACTGTACCAGTCATAGCTGATCTAAAGGAAGCCTCCAGTGCATCATAGCCGCATTTTAAGGGATGATTACTGACCTGCTGAGTGTTATGTACTAAATCCTGAAGGGACTTACGGTCTAAAGGTTCAGGCGAGGACAGTTTTTTAGTTAGCTGATCTAACAAAAATTCCTGATACTGAATCATGTGGAATTGACAGTTTAAGGCTCTAGCCGAAAGAGTAGCAGAAGTATAAACTTTTTTACCCCATCTCTCGAATGCCCTAGATTCTCTTTCAGAGGGGAGGGGGTTTTTGGCAGAGGCAGCTGCTACAGCTTTGGGGCCCTGTGAAATAGTTTCAGGATCTGCAATAGGAGCCTTATACAAGTGATAATGTGTGTCCGGAACCCTGTAGTATCTGTTGGGCTTAGCAGGGGCTGGAGGAAAAGAGTCAGGGGCAGTACAAGCATCATTAAATGCATCATCCACAACTGTAAGTACTGGAGGAATGGCTAAAGGCCTATGTTGTGGCAAATGTAAAAAGGTCCTAAGCCTTTTCCTAGAGTCTGAAAAATCCTGGCCCTGCCATTGAAATTGTTCTCTCATAGCATGCAAGGTCTCCCCAAAAGAAAATTCCTCAGGAGGAGAGGCAGAAGGGATGGAGTCTTCTGCATCAGAGTCCTCATATGGAGAATAAGGGCCTTCTGGAGGATTAGTATTTTCTGAATCATCAGAGGAGTAATCTGTAGAAACTGGCTCAGGGGGCTCTGCTCTAGGCCTCTTCTCTGGAAGGGGTTGAGAGGCCCTGTCAGGGTGAGACTGGGATCCCCTGATCAAAGAAATGAGATCCTCTGCTAGACTGAGCATTTGAGTACTAGGGCTAGGCCTGTGAGATGGGGTTTTAGCAGGCACGGTCTTTGAAGATTTAGCTGCTTTAGCCCTGGAAAAAGCCTTAATGGACATGGATGCATGGGGTCTAGCAGCTCCACGTGCAGGAGTAGATATATCTAAAGGGATAGTATCTGATAAATCCTGAGAACCTGTAAGAGCAGGTGGGATTTCAGTAGCAGATGCAGCCATGCTGGATGAGGCCTCGGCTGTAGGAGGTATGCTTTCGGCCGAAGGAAGAACCATGGACTCAGTTTCAGCCGAAACAGAGACACTCGCGGTTGGCTTAACCGCGGTTTCGGCCGAAACCGCGGACCGCGTGTGTCGGTCCTTTTCCTTACGCTTTTTAGCTAATTGTAAAGTCGGAGTTTCCGACGGCATGTTGTAAGCAAAAGCGGAGCCGAAAAACTCCTCTGCAAACTCCGACCGGCGTCTAAGTGTCCGTCGGTTGAAGGAAGCACAGGCTAGACAAGCTGCTACGTCGTGGTCTGGGCCTAAACAAGGTAGGCAGTAAGAGTGGAAATCTTTATGAGGTATTTGTTTCCCACAAGTTAAACAGTTATTCACTTTTCTGACATCGGCTGAGGCAAGAAAGAGTCCCCAACGGGTACTTAGCTTTTAGAAGTCTTCGGTAGTAGCAATCTCTGGTTCTGACTGACCGCACTTGCGAACAGCTTCTGCTTGAGCCACGCGGCAAGAAAGACTGAGGAAAATGGCGTCGGCTGATGCCTTTATACCCAATTAACAGCAGCTATGACGTCGGGTGAAGTGCGACATCAGCCGAGGCCAGACCCAGACTTTGGAATCCGGCCGACCGAAGGGCTGCCTGAGGCAGGACAACCCATTTGTTAGGACTGCAGATGCATCCTTGAAGGACATCACTTGAAACACAAGTCATAAAGTATTATAGAGAATGGCGAAGTTTATATCACATGGGATCACCCATGATCAACAATTCAGAAAGCAGATGGGCAGTGCAGTGGTGCAGCAGTTAACGTTGTCGCCTCATAGCAAGAGGTTCTCCGGTTCGATTCTCGGCTGGGGTGCCTTCTGTGCGGAGTTTGCATGTTCTCCCTGCGCTTGCGTGGGCTTCCTCCAGGTACTCCAGTTTCCTCCCACATTCTAAAGACATACATCTGGAGCATTTCTCCCTGGGCCTCTGCTGAAACTAGACTCTATGGAGCCTAGTCAGACTTAACCAGTCAACAAAAGTAAAATTAAAAAATAAATAAAAAAAAATAAAAAGATGCAAGAAACACAGATAAAGCAGTCCAAGAAAAGAAGACAAAGGTAGCATTGATCATTAAAATTGCTACACCCAGTCATTACAGTATCTTCTGTACGGAGAAACACAAAGGTATAAAATACCAGGATTTGCAGACAGAAATGAGAACAATGTGGAAGAAAGGTACCCAGACAGTTCCAGTCATAGTAGGAGCAATGGGTTTCATAAAAAATAATTTAGAGTCGTATTTAGACATGCTACCAGTACATGCAACTCCTTATGAATTGCAGAAGTAGTCAATTCTGGGCACATTACGGGTGCTGCAAAGAGCACTTTTGGCTAACATCAAAGATTAAAACAATACTAATTTCATGGGCTTTAATCCTACCCTGACTTAGGAATGGGATCCATTCCCATCATGGTATTAGAAATCTAAAAAACTTGGAGAAATTCAATTGAGATTGCATCTGTTTAGGTCTCCCCTGAAAGTGGGTTCTGGCCTCACTTGAATTTATCAGAAAACAAAATGAAAAAGTAAATGCTACCTACAGAAATGCTATAAGGCAACATCTGAATAATGCATATTTGATTCTTAATTTTACACAAATGTAGTAATTCATGGGCTGCAAACCTAAAAGATTGTTATACAAGCACTATACCATTTGCTTAAAGCAAAGCAGATTTAAATCTCCTATTCATTTATGCTTAAAAACGTTGCATTTGACTTCTCTAGTGATCCCATGAATAGCCACCACCATCCAGAGTTTATTAGGCAAGTAGGGAATGGAAGCAGATTGCTTGTCCTTTCTTCTGTACCTCTCCCTCACACACATGCGCACACACACACACAATACACACCTGGGACAATTCAGATTTGCCATATCATTGGGAAGTGAAAGGAAAATGTAGTACCTAGAGAAAGAGCAAATGCATGTAAACAAAGTGAGGACGTGCAGACTATACAGAGATGGCACACCAGCAGAAAAACGAATCAGAGAACCTTTTTGATTTGAGGTGAAAATACTTCTGACTACACCACTGTGCCAACTGATTTGAAATGTTACCAAATTATTACATTGTTATAATTCTACAGAAATGGTGTTCCAGGCATCCAGGCTCCTGTTTTATTTCTAGCTGTCCATTCTTAAATATGGAGAGGCTGAGACTAAGGACCCTTCTGCTACTGAAAATAGATTCAGAAAAAGAAAATATCATCAAGACATATCCCAACAGCTTTTATTGATCAGGCTTTCCATACTAAGATCTGCACTCAATTATCTGCACTTCTGAGTCTAGTGGTTTTCAATACTGATGTCCCAGACATTACACACTTGATCTTAGCAAAGATTAGATGTTACTTTAAAAGGTTTTATAGCTTTCATTAGTGAGTCATATTAAAATAACTTTAATGTTTAAATACCTGAAATGAGTAACAATGGGTATAGTATCTGCCTTCTTTTGCTCAATCAATAAAGGAAAGACTCAAGATGATTCTGTGTGGAGTCTGCATGTCCTCCCCGCGGGTCGAGTGATGTTACTAAAGACATGCGTGAATGGGCGTGCCTTTGTTGAAGGTTGGGCATCGAGCTGGCAACTTGGCACCGTAAAAATCTACTGCCAATCATTAGCGGACTGGAGTTCCACTGTGGCGACCCCTAACCGGGAAAAGCCGAAAGACAAACAATAACAACTCTCAATTCTAGCAAAACTTAAACAGACACGAATCCACCATTAGTGACTGTTCTTCTAATATTAAAAATATAGATACAGAGAATCGCCATTCAAGAAATAAAATAAAATATAAAATTTACTTTCTATCCCTTGTAACATACTATTTAGATGAAACATAAATGGATAAGCAGCAAATGAAAACAAGTAACTCAACTAAAGTATTACTGTCTCCCTGCTATAGTGATCATAAATGGTTTTGTCTAAAGGTTATTGATCTTCTTTGAAGTATTTTACAAGTAGCTGTAAAGTTTCCAGTCATTTCTACAAATCCATCATGAATTCGACCATAAGGGAATTCATTCCTCAGATCAACAGGTGGGTAATATAGGAAAAAAATCTATACTGTGTTCTTGTTACAAGGAAATGTTCAAATAAGTCAATATTTCCACATGAAACTTGGCTCTGGCCAAATGTAGATTTTAAATCACAATATTGCAGATTCATCCAGTAATATCCCCTTAGGCCACTGCTTAGCAAAATTATCACAAATTATACTCAATCTGCCACATTCTTTGACAGAGAGGGAACATCCAGGTGACACAAGATGGATCAGTGCACAGGAACCTTCTGGAGCTTGCTGGAGAGGGAGATGAGTGAAGACACAGAGCCCACCTGCCTCTCTGAAGAAACGAGTGGTGGTATCTGACCAGGGTGCATAAAACATAATTTTCCTACTGGGGACTAGAGAAACCTGCAAAATATGCTCCTTCCAGTTGGTGTGGTCATCCATAGACTTGTGTCACATGTGTAGTGAGTGACAGTTCCGTGTTATGCCCACTGTGCACACTCTGTGGAGAGCACTCATTACTTAAGTGCAGGATGTTATGGCCAAACATGAGGACACCCCAATTTATGAAAATGACTGCACCTCTTCCAGTTCCTTCAACCCTTGCCCCTACGGGAATGAAACTATTGTAGGTAGGGCTTTCAACCCAGAAGGAACAAACAGAAAAACTAAGTGACAGAAGAGGAGGCTTGATGGTCCAAGGCAGGAGACCCCAGCAAAAAGTATAGCCATAACACAATGAGGGATGAAGTTAAAACAGAATCCACTCAGGTAATAATAAAAGCCAGGTCAATGGCTTGTGTTGGGTAGTGTGACGACCCACCACTACCAACCAGTAATCAAGGAGCCTGAACCCTCATCACTGGCAACAGTGGGGGATGTTCACTGAGAGGATAACAGGTACACACACACACACAGTATTTCCAGATGCATCTCTCTTTATCAAGTGCAATCTCCCTTAAGAGCACACAGAGGTTCGCAGCCAGTCCGGGGCTGGTTTCTCCCTCTTTCTCCAGATCCCCAGTAAGACTCCCCACTGGCATAGCTATAGAGTTGAGATCTCAGCTAAGTAACCAAGCCAAGACTTCCAGCACCCTCTCTGTCTAACCAGTGCTTTGTGGCCTACACACGCGCACACACACACACACACACACACACACACACACACACACACACACCTGGGGAAGGCTTGCATAGTTTTACTAGCTATGCCCCCTTCTGCCCAGATTATATGGTAGTTACCACTGCCACCAGTCACTCCTTATCAGTTGCTTTAGGGTCCTTAACAAAGGGTGTCCAATTTTACTGTATAATATTAATACTAATACAAATGGTGGTTTGACCAACAGCAAGGCTATTAGGAGTGGCTCACACAGTGTCACCAAACAAACATGCAAGTACTCTCAAAACTTAAATATCTCTACACAGATCAGCCACAATGAAAGGTTTAAATATATTTAATAATAAATAATAAAAGAACAAGACAATAATAAATATATATTCACAGTAACATCAGAGCTCAAAATCACAAGAAATATTTAAAATAACATTGCAGTGCAGGCTCACACAAATAAAGAAAAACAAAATCTAATCAAAGCTTTGCTGTATTCCTGACTGTATCTAAGAGAGTTACTACACCCGAATAACTTATTTAGAATAAGGCACATGTGGTGAATGGTTCTTGTTGTAAGGTCCAAGACAGAATGCAGAATGCCCTGTCTCACTGAGAGACTTCTCAAAATAATATCTAAAGTATTACTGCTGGGGATAGCCTATAGAATGACATTTCTGGTCATTTGACTTCCAGTTCCCAGGCAAAACCCCCACTGCTGAATCTGGCAGCATTTAGCATCTACCTGTAAAAATACTTATAGAAGGGCTTTTGCTCAGATGTTTCGCAGGTGCTGGAAGTCATAAAACAATTGCAATCCTTCATGTTTCCAAAATAGCAGTTAGTTCACCCCAAAGACAATACAGAAAGTTTTCTAGTACATACTTTGTCACTCCAGCTGCACTGAAGCATCTTTATGGCCTAGTATATAAAGTAATTTAATTTCAGATATTTTTCTAAAGTTTGCTGGACTTAGGTTAACCCTCCAGTTTCCTCTGTTAACATGAGTATGTACATTTCTGTTCTCGTCCGGTACGTCACACTGTGGATACATTTTAAGCACAAGCACTTTACAAACACCTTTTCAACACAAACATCTGTACAGAGTACTTTGCTATAGATGCCATTCAGTTCTAATACATTTTTAACACAAGCATTTTGTACAGATTAGTTTGATATTCACAAATGACATACAATTATTTACAAAATTCCAGCTAGCTGTGTTGGCAGTACCTCCTCTTGTCACAGGTAGCTCTAGCATTTGTACAACTCATCCGATAAAAGGCAGATGAGATACAAATGACTATAGTACATATGACAGGCAGATTCCGTAGGTATCAAATAAAGACAGTAAAGACGCCCTGTCAATGTGAGATTTTGCTGTAAGGTGTTGCAAAACATCTTTACTAGTATACATTCCTTTAATTCAAAAAAAGCTGAAGACACTGTTAAATATCTGACTCCTACTCTATCATTCCACATAATTCCAAGGCAACTGCACAAAATGTTAAAAGGGATAACACTATGACTAAAAGGGAAAAGAATCGGAAGGAATATCCGCTAAAGAAGTAACCCATCTTATTAGTCAAACTCAAAGTGACAATGAACGAATACAAGGGAAAAAGGGTTGATGGATGGATTTATGGTAGATGTACAGTGTCAGTTATAAAATCAACAAAACAAGAGTCTAAACAGAAGTATTAAAGTGCTGGCAGTATTCCATTTCAATCAAGTGATGCCACCAAACTTACAACTGTAGACATAATGCAGTACATGTCACTGATCAGATAAAACTTTTCAACTTCCTTTTGATAGGGAAATATTTTGGGCCCAATTCAGAAATGTTATTGTGAGGTGCAAGCCTGGTGTGCATCTTGTGGTAACCATTTCTAATTCAGAGAAAGCCAACCACAGTGTACGGTACCATGGCAAACAGTCTCTGCAGCTTATCATAAATGCCAATGAGGCATTCCAGTGGAACATCCTATGCTAATCAAAACATGTGCCCCCCAAAAAGCCTGCAGTAAGGCATTTATGTAGCCAAGTGAGGATGTGTAAATTACCCTGGTCAAAAACTCATGTTCAAAAATCACATTAGAGGTAAATGCTGGGAAATTTATCAGACAAAAAGTGGAGGGTGTGTCTGTGTATGGTTGTGTGACTGTATATGCAGAAGTAGGAGTGACCATAGGGTGTGTGTGTGCATGTATATTTATCTGCCTGGGTGGTTACAGTAGGAGATTTGGTTAGGAAATAGGTATGGTAGGAGGGTGTGTGCCTGTGGGGGTCAATGGTTGAGTCTGTCTGCGAGGGAGATTGGGTGAGGTGGGGTTGCCTGTGTGTATGCATGAATGTGTGTCTGTGGGGGTGGTTATCACACATCCGCACTTCCTTAGACTAGCGAGCAAATCCTGAAATACTGGGATGTAGGGAACATAAAACACCAGGGGTACTGTCTTTACATCATGCCCTACAGGCACCACAAAAGATAACAGAACATTTTGTACCATGAAAGACATGGGGCAGGGGAACACCTGGTGTACTCATTACATCATACCTTGAAAATACTAACATCAATTCAAACCTTGGACACTCATGTGTAACTCTTTAGCAAAGAGTTGGCTCTCTGCACCATCAACACTACCAAATACCGGGGGACAGTCATTATTTTTTTTCAGATACTTAAAAGTAACTTGTAAAGTAAAAAAAAAAAGGGGGGGGGGGGTTCAAACTCTGCACCGCTGACACATTAGCTTTATCAGGACACGAATACGTAGTGATCTAACTACTGACTGTACAGGAAATAAGGTCAATAAAATCCAGTGGTTCGCTGCCTTGAACAGCTCACTGCTTGGCTAAAGCAGTGCTACATAAGAATCACAGCATAAAGAAACAGGTTGAGCTGAATCTTCCAATAAGACCTGTGATTCTGTCACACTTTCCCAGTGCCAGTATCAGGCTCTGAGAGCAACATTTTGATTGATCCCTTTCTGGCCGGTAAGATTATGGAAAAATCCATGGATGAAGTATCAGATTTAGCATGGAACTGTCTAACTTCACAAATATCTCACATCTCTTCTATGGTTAGTGTAAGCATTCTTTATGATAACTGGCTCAGTTGTAGAAATGTATGCAATGACAAAGGCAAAATTCACAGATGAACATATTTTGCTTGTATTTCAGTCTTGGAGAGCACGGTGTATTACATCACACTTACAGAATGGGCGACCTGTACAGGGGCACTCTGACTGCAGAATGAATGTTCTCCAGCAGGGTATTAATCTACAGGTAATGCCAACTGAAAAATGAGTCCGTTGCTTCACAGCAGCATATTAAGCTGCCTGTAGCTCGGACTTGAACGAAAGCGAATGCAGCCATTATTTTATTATCGCTAAGCAGTGCTTTTGCTGTTCAATGAGTGTGAAAAAAAATAGAAAACTGTGTGTGTGTGTGTGTGTGTGTGTGTGTGTGCGTGTTATGTCCATATGTGAGTTTATGCATGCATGAAAGTGAGAGTGAGAGTGAGACCGAGCAATTATTTTACACTTGTTACTCAGCACTTTTGTTGTTTCGCAAGTGTGAAATTAAAAGAAACATAAGAAAGAAAAGTATGTGTGTTTGTTTCTGTCTGTGTGTGCAAGTGTATGCATGCTTCCAAGCATGAAAGTGGAAGTGTGCGTGCGTGTGTGTGTGTGTGTGTGTGTGTGTGTGTGTGTGTGTGTGTGTGTGTGTGTGTGTGTGTGTGTGTGTGTGTGTGTGTGTGCATGCACGTGCGCATGTGAGTGAGAGAGCGAAAGAGACAGAATGAGATTGACTGACCAGAGGCAGCAGCGGTTAAGAGGTCTGTGCATCTCTTGACCTCTTAGTTCAAGAAATCTGGATAAAACCTAAAATAAACTGGGGACAAATGCTCAAAAATAGGAAAAGATTTTAAATATTACTCTTATAAAATTACAAAGTTGTTTGAATAACAGGATTTGTGTTAGCCTGTATTTTTTTTAAAGAAATAAAGTCTGAAACTCAAACTATGTCATTACTTAAATACCACCACACTGCAACGTAGAAATTTAAATGACTAAAACAATCCAAACAGTTCTACTGGAATGACAGCAAGCTGGAGACTACAAAATTACTTTTGAGTGATTTCATTCTTTATTTACTAAGAACTTCTTCAGAAAATGAATAACACCCCACACACAGTGAATTTAAAACTCAAACCTTAAAATCATGACTTTTTAAAATCTGTAAGCATCTTATGCAAATTAATAAATGAATTGCCTTAAAAACTCATAATAAGACAACTGATAAAAATAATGTTTGTCAAAATGTAACAACTATATGTCATGAAATTACAATTTTTGAGCTAGTGAACATTTTAAATTAATATATTCATTTAAACCTGTTTTTTTTTGTAAGCAGTCAATCTTATTTGCCATTTGGATTCACTGCATTCCAATAAAACATTGTAATTCTTTGTGAAGCTAGTTAAATTGACCTTGGGTATCAAAATAAATTCAAATTTGCGAAAATCCTGACAGGAAATTGCATGTTTTGCTACAGCATTGTTAACGTCCTTATTTTTATAGCTGTAACATGCTTGTAAATTCTTCTAGTTAGTTTCTTAATGGTCTTTTCAATATAATAACCTGGGCATGTTTCACAAAAAGCCAAATAAACACCCCAAGGAATTCACAATCAAATCTATCCCTGGCTACCATACTTTTGTTAACTGCCTTTAAATAAATACTTGAACTGTTACTGATAAATCTACAGTACTTGCACTTTCCACACTTGTATGTCCCACAGTTATTTCTAATACCTAAATTAGAAAAATTAGGTCTTCCTAAAATGCTCTTTTAAAAAGTCTGCGAATGTTAAGTAAATAGCGGCTGATTCCCAATGCCATTGGCCATTTCTTTGTTCCCAGGATAATCTTTCAATTGTTTTTTTAAGATGGTCATATCAGAAGTGGTGGGTACTGGTAATGCCCCCTATATTGGAAAATTGATGAACTATTATTAGCACCAAATGTATTTTGTTGAATATTTGTGGTTTTTAGTCAGGATTGTATTTAAAATGGGTTAGGCTTTATCTTGTCTAAGTGCAACAACTTAACGAATACTATCAGATAAGCCAATATCAAAACCCCTTCTTAAAAACAGCATCTTAAGATGTTCAAACGTGATCTTCACTTGTTAATCTAAGCAGCTTAATAAACTGGCCTTTTATTACTCCTTTTTTCATGTGAAAGAGGTGGTGACTTCTTTTATGTAAACAGTTGTTGACAAATGTTTATTTCCTGAAAAGTCTGCTCAACTTGCCACTGTTCACTTCCAAAGCAGTAGTAATATCTAAAAAATGTATTTCCCTTACAATACCACTAACGATGAATTTCAAAAAAGACTTGCTCTCACTTACATAATCAAAGAAATGAAAAAAATCTTCTTTGGTACCCTTCCAAATAATAAATCATCAATAAGACATTTGTAAACATCACTTTATCAACAAACTTAAGGGGCTTGACAAAACTTCGTTCCCACCACACAATCACTAAATTGGCAAAAAAAACGGGAGCTACTCTGGCTCCCATTACTACTCCTGTTTTTTACTTGTAATATTTCCCTTGGAACTTAAAGAAATCATTATCTAACACTATTTCTGGCACTACACACACAGTATGAACAAGCCCACTCCCAAATGCAGTAAAATTAGTCAAATATTCTCTTACAAATTCAATCCCTATGGATTGATGAATACTGGTATAAAAAGAAATCACATCTATTAAGACAAAAAAACTAATCCTGTCTGTGTTCCCACCTCTCATAATTCCAACAAATGCCAGGAATCCTTCAAATAGAATTCTGATTTTGTACTACTGGATTAAGCAAATAATCTAAAAAAAAAAACAAGACTGGTTCACTCTTATAAAAATCTGCCGTTACAACCAGTCTAAATGGTGGGTTCTCCCGATTTTTTATGAATTTTGGGGATATTAAATAATCTGGCCATTTTTGGTTAATCTACTTAAAAAAGTATATAGATCATGATCTATATCTCCCTGACATAGCAGATCAAACAGAATAACATCATGGTAGAAAACTTATCAGTTTTGTCTTCTACTGTTTCTTCATAACAAGTACTGCTTGAAAAAGATGACTCATGGCTCTAATGTAGTCATTGGTATCCATGATGACCACTGCCCCAGCTTTATCAACTCTGATAATTCAAATGTCCTTGTTCTCAAACAACAGTTTTAAAAAAGCATTTTTTCATTATAGGATAAATTGTAGAATTTTAGTTTAAAACCTAAATTACTTCATAAATCATCTTCACACATGTCATGAAGCACTTATAACATACTGTGAAGGTTAAGGTTAAAACTACTTCTAACAAAAATTCCTTTTCTTTTATTGTCAGAATGAGGAATGTCATCCAGTAAATACTTCAGATTTAATTTATGAATATACATCTTCAAGTCTATAAGGACTTTAGTTATATTAGCTGTCGGTGTGGGAATAAAAGAGAAACCTTTTGATAAAACAAAGACATGGTCATTATTCAAAATCAAGTGTCTCAAATCAACAATGTCTCGTGCATCAATTAACTCTTCTTTCTTCCTTTTCCTTTCTCCCTTCCTGACCCTTTCCTTTGGGCTGCCATTGCAGAGTACTCAGCAATTTTGGGGGGTTCAAAGCAAAAGGGGCTGATGATAAAACTAGGGGTTGCTCATTGTTGTTACTCGATGTCGAGGCTTGAACTTGCTCACCCATGTTATTGGACAATGTGATACTGTCTTTGTTACTCTGACAAGTGTTGGTCAAATTCCCAACCTGCCCCTGGCTGAAATTATTCTGACCGACTTTCTTCCCTTTCAAAGTGTACGCTGTTCCTGTTTGATAAGCCTCAGCATCCCTTTGCAATTTTTTGTGGGTTTTTTGTTGATAATTGTTGAAACCAACCTACTGGTTTTAGCACTAATGCCATAATACAAACTGAGGAAAATGTACATTGTTTCTAATGGAATCATTTAATGCACAAATATCTTCTTCCAGTAGTTGAACTTTCTTTTGATAATCTTCTACCAACAATTACATCATAGCTACCCCAGAATTATTACATAATTTAATCAAGTCTCCATAAATTTCCTCTCTTCGCTCTACACTATTAGGCCTAACACAACTGGGAGACATTAGTTGCACAGCAACATACACCCTGTTGGGCATTATTGCCTGCATGACATATTCTAATACTGTCAGTTGTTAAATCCCCCTTCTTGTTTTGTTGTTGCTAATGCTTCCCCGCCATATATACTCTCCTTTCCTGAGTTTTCTTTCTCAGAAGCATTACTTTTTTTTCTTGCATTTGACTTAATCTACCCTGTTTTACACCATCCTTCCAGTACTGATGAGCCTCTGTTTATTCTTTCTACTCATCTTGTGTATCTGCCTCCTTACATGATTTGTTGTTATGAGTAACAATACAAACTAAAAAGAAGTCAATTTCTTACCATAACGTTCCATCTATTTTGTTGATCTTCATTCATGACTGATGGGTATCGGTTCTGTCCTCGGAATCAAGTTGCCTTTATAACAAGCTTGTGCCAGCCAAAAAAACTCTTGAGTTAAGCTTACCCTTAGTGCCCCTCTCTCTATCACCTCAGATCAAGTTTGGCTGTAAGAAAGATAGCGGAGGCTTTGTCTGAGCAAATTCCCTATCATGAGGCTAGGACCAAATCCAAACCTCCAGGAGTTTTTCAGAGGGGTTAGGAGGGTAGGATATCATGAATGAAGATCAATGACACAGATGGAATGTTCTGGTAAGAGCATAACTTCTTTGTCTGATGTTGTTAATCTTCATTCATTCATGACTGATGGGACAGAGTCCCTAGCTACTTTATGTAGTGGGAGGCCCTATGGAAGGATATTCCTGAGCACCACTGAGACAAAAGATGCTCTCCCCTGGAGACCAGGTCCAATTTGTAATGAGTGATAAAAGTATGAGGAGTGACCCATGTGGCTGCTGTACAAATGTCATCCATGGAAGCTCTTGATTGTAAGGCAAAAGATGTTGGAACTGACCTGGCTGTGTGTGCTTTGACCTTAGTTGGTAGGAAGACTTTGTTTTGTTGGTAGGCAAAGGAAATACAGTCTCTCAGCCATTTAGCTAAGGTTACTTTAGAAACAGGTTTTCCCAATTTTGGTCCTGAGAAGGATAAGAATAATTGGTTAGATTTTTGTAGTGATTTAGTCTTGTCCAAGTAGAAATGTAGTTGTCTATGGACATCCAACAAATGCAGACAATATTCTCCTTTATTAGAAAAGTTGAGGAAGAAGACTGGCAGATCAACTGATTGATTGATTGTCAAATCTGAAACAATTTTGGGTAAGAAGGAGGGGTTAGTCCGAACTGATGCTCTATCTTTATGGAAAACCATGCAAGGTCACTTTATGCAAAATGCTTGTAGTTCAGATATTCGCCTTGATGAGGTAATTGCTACCAAGCATAGAGTTTTCCAAGATAAAAACTTCATATTGTAAGTGGCAGCTGGTTCAAAGGGAGGATGAGTCAAGGTTTGTAGAACTAGTGTCAAATCCCAAGGTTCGATTCGTTCCTTGAAGGGTGGTCCAATATGTATAATGCCTTTCAAAAAGATCTTACAGAGACAGTGAGATATCAAACAGGAGTCCTGGAAGCCATTGTGGAAGTCTGAGACAGCTGCCAGGTATACTCGAATAGTGGAAACTGCAGCTCCCGAATGAAGGAGATTCGATAAACAGCCCAGTACAGAACTAACTGGAAGCTGAAAGGGGGTCTAGTCCTTTTTCTCGAGAACAAACTATGAATCTTTTCCATTTACTGAGATAAAGTTTCCTGGTGGATGGCTTATGGGAAGCCAGAAGGATGTTTCATATAATGAAGGATAGATTATTCTGCCTGGCAATTACTGGAAGTGGAGGAACCAAGCTGTCAGCTTTATTTATTTTTTACTTATTTATTTCAGTTTGGTGACCCGGGGGGGGGGTCTTCAGTGGATGCCCAGGGTGAAAAGGTCCAACATTACATAGTAAAACATTAGATAGTCAGATTAAGTTAAAATTCATGATGCAGATACATAAGATAAGCAAAATACAGTTAATATGGGGGGGGGTGTAGATATATTATACATAAACAGGTAAATTGGTAAGGCTCCACATTACATAGTAGACATTGAATTTGTGGATTAAAGTTACCATTCAAAATTCAGACATGAACTGGTACATTGGTAAAGCTCCATATTACATAGTAAACATTAAGTATTCAGATAAAGTACCCCTCAAGATGCAGATACATAAGATAAGCAAGTTACAGTAACTATTGAGGGTGCAGATACATTTTAGAACAGAGACATGAACTGGTACATTAGAAATTTAGCATATAAGTCATATGCTGAAAGGAAAACATTCCAATGGTTGTATAGAAGATGCGTCTTGTTTGGGTGGCAGAACAGGTACAAATGATAGGGAGAGGATAATAGAAAGGACTTAGGATGAGTTAAAGGGGACCACTGTGATGCTAGGAGCCATTGTAGAAGTCTCGTGTGTAGTCTTGCTAGAGGGATGACAGTAATCGTTGCTGCCACTGATCCTAGCAGTTGAAGGACTGCACAAGCTGAGACCTTGTCATAACAGAGTATCATTCGGAGTTGAGACTTTAGCCTTTGAAGCCTGTGAAGCAGGAGGCGACCAGGCAAGTCTGAGTGTTGAACGTTGCTCCTATGAATTCTAGACTTTGAGTAGGTACCAATTTGGACTTTTCTTCGTGTACTGAGATCCCTAGGGATCTTACTAGATGTAGGGTGTAGTGTAAGGCTAGAAGCAGCAGACGCTTAGTAGGGGTGGTAAGGAGCCAAATGTCTGAATACAGAAAAACCCAGAATCCTTGCAGTCTCAAGTGAGCTGTTACCACTGCCATACATTTGGTGAACACTCTGGAGGCTGCAGAGAGACCAAAGGTAGTGCTCAAAATTGGAAGTGATTCACTCCCAGCCGGAAGTGGAGGAATCTCCTGGAGAATTTGTCCATTTTTGTGTGATAATAAACATCCTGGAGATCTATCAAGCACATCCAATCATTTTTCTCCAGAAACAGGAGGACAGACGAACTTGTTCAGGATGCACTGAAAAGAACCTCAAGTAAAATCCGGATTCTATCTGGTCTGGTGGGACTGTTTGGATGACTCCTTTTAGAAGCAGCTTTTGAATTTCCTGCACTGCTGCATCCCCAGTGACTGGATGGAACATCAGGAACTTGCCTTTGCGGCCTCGGGTAAAGGCAAAAGGGATGTGTTAACCTCTGGTAATTATCGTCTGCACCCAAGAATCTGTCATTATGGATTGCCAGGCAAGGTGGCGCAGCGAAAAACATCTCCCGAGTGGTTCCAGAGGTAAGCAACTGGGCCGATCTTTAGAAGCGCTGCTAGTACTGCCCAGAGAAAGAATCCCTGGATCTCTGATTAAATGGACTCCCTCTGCCTCGGGAGGGGCGTCCTCCTGATGAGTTTCCCCCTCTGCCTTGGGGGAAAACTTGCCAAGTGTGTCGCGGAAAGTACCCTGGGATTTTTTTGTACCACATCTTTCCACTCCTCTGATTCCTAGAATAGGATCATTGGGGAGTGGACAAATGCACAACCACAGCAGACAGAGTCTTGCCGTCCTTTTCACACATGGGTAATGTGTCTTTTACCTTTGGGCCAAAATAGGAGGAAGAGTTAATGGCAGCATTGACAAAGGAAGACTTAAAAGGGTCCAAAAAGTCACATAACCGCATCCAGGCATGACACCTCATGACAACGCCTGCACCTGTTACTCTAGCCGCCCCTTCAGTAGCATGAGAGATCAACCGCATGGACGAATTAGATCTGGATTCCAGGGTGGCAAGCTGTGAGGCAACTTTGTCACATACCTCACCAGATACTGCTTCTGCTGGGGTTCCCGAGAGTTCTGTGATCAGGTCTCTCTGGAGATGGGTAAAGTGAACCAAGTAATTCAAGGACTGAATAGCAAAGGTCACTAAGGAATACACCCGCTTCCCCACTCTGTCCATCATCCAAGAATCTCTGTTTGAAGGATAGACAGTAGAACTCTCCTCGGTGAGTTCTTTCCTAGTGGCTGCCGCTACCACCATAGCATCTATTGCTAAGTCTTTGGACCAATGAGGGTGATCCTCTGGAGGGGAGAGGATTTTGTCTGGTCTCCGGGGGATAGGCTCAATGCTATCAGGACTCTTCCAGGCATGCTGCACAATGAGCTGGACTAGATCATTTGCAGGCAGGAACCCCCAGGAAGTAGAGGGTCAAGCATGAAAGGCCTGCAAGAATACAGACTCCTCAGAGGAAGGGTTGGAGGGCTTCCAGTCTCCCTGCTGCTTTAAGATTTCTAGTATGTCCCCAAAGGAGACATCCTCAGGGGGGTGACCATGGGGACCCTTCCCCCTCATCGTAGTCTGTATCCTTTATAAGGGATTCTTCAGGGGAATCCACGTGCTTCCTCTTGCATGATCTCTTGTGGGGTGCTTCCTCAGTGGGGGCATCTGAAGAGGACTCCAAAGAGAGGGTGCCCTGTGGTAGGGTATCTTGAGGTTCTCGTACTCAATGTCCCAGGGCAGTGGACTGTCAGCTGCAGTTCAGAGGACATGTATATGTGACATTCCAGTGCCGAAGGAACCAGCAGCGAGCCTGCTGAGGCAAGTGCCCTCTCCATCACCTGGAAAGCAGGCCTGCCGAAAGTGGGATGGGAGCCCAGAACTGAGAAAGACAACCTGAGGCCCGGGTCACACCCTGCTCCAACAAGCACACCCTCTAGGGAAGGAGCCGCGAGAGGACTCAGTGCAGTCAAAGCAACCAGAATCGTAGTAGACAGCCCTGTAGAAAAAACAGGTGCTGTACTAGGGTTCACAGTGCCGACACACCAGTCATGATCCAGAGGATGGGTCAGCTCCAACTGAGTCGAGGATCATAGGGTAGGCTCCAGAGCCATGATAAAATCTACCAATGGAATCGAAGAAGTTGAAATTGGGATAGGCGTCTGCATTGAGGGCTCCAATAACTGCAAGGAGGTCGAAGGAGGAATATATGTCGGAGTCTGTGGAGAAAATTCCTCGGCTCCAGGTGGGAGGGAAGATTTAGAAGGAGTTGAAATTCCTCTGGCCACGAGAAGTTGATCCACGAGTCTCACTATGTCGAGTTCTGAAAGGCTCCTGGAGGAGCGGGTTGAAATCCCCGATGGATTCAAGAAATGGGCTCAAAAAAGGGATCTACCAACAGGGAATATTGGGTCCGAGGTAAGGTTTCGCCCTTTGGCACCATGGTCAAAGGACCAGTAGGTTGCATTGGAGGGAGGATAGTGATCTGAATTGGAGAGACTACTTTTGGTGCTGAGAGGGGCATTGGTACCATAGCAGTGGTTGACACCACAGGTGTTGAAGTCGTGGTCGGTTCCGTAGCAGAGGATGGCACCGTAGATGGAGTTTGAGGCTCTGGTGCTGAGATGGGTGCAGAAGTCAATTTTGGATGTTTTGGTTTTGGTTCCATGGGGGACTTAACAGATTTAGGCTCACTGTTATGAGGAGAGGAAGGTACAGACAGACTCCTCTTCTTATGTTCCTTTTTAGGAGGAGTTGAGACCTCCACCTCAGAGAAAGCCTCCGAGAAAGGCATTTTCAAGAAACCTTTCAATATTAATTTGTTCTTTCTCTCAAAGTGTGGGCACTAAAGCCATTACATGGGTAGCATGGGGGTTGAACTTTCAAGTGCAGAACACCAAGACAATAAACGCAGCACAAATGTCCGCCGGAATTCGGCATTTTCCTGCCACACTTATCCCATTGTTTAAAACCTGTTGACCCTTCTTATCGGTCATTTTCACAAACGGTCTACAATTAAAGTACCAAATCACAACAGCAATGAGGGAAAGATCCTGTCAGAACAACAGTAGACGTAAAAGAGACACACACATACACACAGTCAAGAAAAGAAAGGACTGATTTTTTTTTTTTTTTTTTTTTTTTAGTTAACAACAATGGTAATAAAGATTACCCAATGGGTAAAGGAAAGGAAAGGAAAAAGAAAGGGAGGGAATACCAGCAATGGTATTAAAGATTATCACAGAGGTAAGGGAGGGACCTGCACTACCAATGATACAAAGAAATATCAACATTTGGTAAGGAATCAGGAAAATAATCACTCAAACAGATAGAAAGGGTAAGCAAAATATCAACAACTACTACTAGTAATATAAAAAGGGAAAAATCTCAAAGGTGGAGAAATATTATTAAAGCTTGAATAGAAAATCTAAACCGCTTAGCTTGAGAGCTGGCCTGACGTGTCTTGATACTTTATGCAGTAAATGAGATTTGAGGTGATACAGAGAGGGTCACTATGGGTAAGCTTAGCTCGAGAGTTTTTTGGCTGGCACGAGCTTGTTATAACGGCCGACTCAGTTCCAAGGATAGAACCGATACCCATCAGTTATGAATGAATGAAGATTAACAACTTCAGATTGCCAGTTTTAATGCTTAAACATACAGTTAAAAAGACAAGGCACTGTACTGACCTCTACAGTAATCCAACAGAATTCATTTTTTTTTTTTATCCTTTATCATTTTTATGATTGTCTTGTCTCCTGTTTAGACACTGTTCTGTTTAGGATCTTCTTCAACCCTTCTTATTTGCCTATTGTACAAAAACGCAATTATCATAAAAAAAGTATGCAAAATCAATCAGTGTGCACAACATAAATCCAGCAATACCCAGACATAAATCTGACTACAAAAGAAAAGTAAAAACGCAGAAATTCGTGACTAGCCCCATAAAAAGCTGCAGTCACCATTTTCACCATGCCACTATGCAAAAAAAAACTTAACAGCATCTAAACACAGATGCACATATCTGCTTACATATGCCAAATGCATGTGCAATAGATCACTCAGATACCCCACGAGAACAGCTGAGGAGTAATACAGTCCATTCTTACAATGACATTATTTTTAAAGGGTAAAAAAGTTCTTTCTTAAATAATGTAATTGCATAATAACAATGAGTCAAGCCTAACTTTGGGTAATAGAGGATTTACTCATGGCTGCCTTTCTTTATCATTCAGACTTCATCATTATGCTCAACTCCAGACATGGTAAATCCTACTGTACCCACACCTGAATAAACTTTATTACTGCGGTGGTGGTGCTGCGGTAGCGTTGTCGCCTCACCGTTAGACGTTGTCCTGTTCGATTCTCAGCTAGAGCATCTTCTGTGTGGAGACATGCGTGAATGGGCATACCTTCGCTGAAGGTGGTGCGTCAGGGCCAGCAACTCGGCACGTAAAAATCTACTGCTAATCATTAGCGGACCGGAGTTCCGCTGTGGCGACCCCTAATTGGGAAAAGCTGAAAGACACAACAACTAAATTAAGTTACAACGTGGCAGTGAATCAGATGTCAGCTGTAGGTTAAGTGATCCATATCCCCAGCTCCTTTCTGATCTAATATCCTACTTATTCAGTAAAGAGCTTCATTAGCATTGCATGTCATTATCTAACAGACTTTGTGGTACTTTTTGACTTGTGCCTCGTTCATCCTTATGTACCCTGTTGCTGAGGTCAAAGTGGCATGCTGAAAGCTTATGGCTTCAGTCTTCCTTTTGGCCATGTGAAGGAAAATGCATTCTCGCTCTTCTTTTAGCCTTCAAAAGCCCAACCATTTGTTACAAATGCTACTTATTGGTCCTCCCAGTTCACCCCTCATTTCAATTTGAATTCTAAGGTAACTCTCAAACCTTAGTACTTTTGTCATTCCATCTCCACTGGGAATCAAGGCTGAAGATCTGACTATGGTCCAGGAGACCCAGTTTTGGTTAGTGGCTCAGGATTCTGCTGACGCTGGCATGGTGGAAGATGAACATGGCTATATATCAGTAGAGGGGAAGGAATGAGACCAGCCACTGTCATAATCCCAAAGAGAAGCAGAGGTGGGGCAAAGAAGGGCCCAGTGCTGGACATTTGGCAACCACACCATGAATGTGTTAGCACTCATTGCGTGTGTAAAGCAGTAGGCAGTCACAATGGTGAGGCTATTGTGGCTCCCCCAATGATGGGGTTGCTTGTCCCAAGGTCCTGGTCAGAGTTTAGATTTATCCCCTCACTGTCAGGAAAACACAAGGTCACAAACCACTTCTCAGGTTACCTGTGTGGTAGCCTCCTCTGGCCAGCTTGCATCATTGGGAAATTCCCAGGAGGATGGGGGAACAAATGGGACTGGCTGATAGTGGAGGGTTGATGTTTGGCAGGCGCAGTGTCAAAAGGAATATGGAAACAAAGTCAGCATCTTTAATTTTAGAGCTCCTTTAAGATGGGTCCTTTCAAAAAAGGGACCAGTATCAACCCCCACACACATCTCAACAATCCATTGATTTTTGCAGAATGTCCTTCTAAAATTTGTGGCTTTCTTGCAAATCAATGAGGAATGAAGTCATTAAATGATGCACATTTACGTTTCAGACTTTACATCCTTAAAAATGCATGCTAACAAAATCTGTTATTCTAGCAACTTTCCAAGTTTATAAGAGCAATATTTAAAATGTCCCTATTTTTGTGCCTTTGTCTCCCCTGCAGTTTAGGTTTTGTCCAGATTTCTTGTTCTAAGAGGTTAAAACTTTTACCTCCATATCAAGGTTAATTTTTACTGACAGAATTTGATTTATTCTACCTTCATGAATACTGAACAAATTAATTCATTACTATAATGATTTTTTCTTACCATCTTGTTTTGCCAACCACCTCATAATTTCATTAAGTTTCAATTGCTTCTGATAATGTACGTCTTTTAATTTAACTGTCTGCAAAAGGTTTTACATTATTTTTTACTAAATATCCCTCTCTTATTCTAGGCCTTTGCTTATGTTCTTTCCTGCTTCTTTCTGCCTTATTTGGCACAGCTGTGGTTGGGAGGGTGGCCTAGTGGCTAAGGTGTTTGCCTTACAAAGACAACGTGCAGGGTTTGAGCTTCACAAGGAATAATTGGCTAGGCTTACAATGGCTTGCAGGGGCAGTTAGCCTAGTACTAACCTATGAACCTTTGAACCTAGATTCTTCCTCCTGAGACTCCCTATACTTCCTAAATGCAATGTGCCTTCCCCAATTTTTGATGACATGTCATTTTATAACCACGGACTTTGTTTCTTCTTGGTGTGAGTACCAGTTTCGTATAATGGCTACTGCATGTCACACCAGCTCTGATGTTCCTCCATTGTGCTTCACATCACCATTTTGTCTTTTTAGTAGAGCATCTGTGAAGGACTGCCTCATTCTGTCAGTCACTGCTAGTGCAATATAAAAGCCAAATTTTTTACTAGCTTTTTTTTTTCCACTGCCTGTTAATCACTATCCCTCCCACTATGAAATGGACTCATCTATCCCCAAATAGGGTAATCACCTATCACAGGAGACCATCATCCACAACTCCAGAATGGCTCTATTACTGTACGGCCCTAACCTCTAAGCAGCTATATAAATGTTTTCAGATGAGAGGGCACGCAAAGCCTTTCCATACAGGCAAGCATGTTTTACGCATGCCTCATGAAGGCTACCACACACATGGTTTGGCAGGGACCAATCACACATCCAGACTACTGCTGCAGGTAAGGTATCATTTTTCTGACAGGCACTGACATCACTACAAGTCAGACTACCTCTCTCTCTCTCCCTAGGATGGGTGAGCCAGTTTCAGCCACTTCGTCACATCCTCCTCCAGTGTCCATGACAGTAATTAAACTTGAGTTGACTGAAATACAGTCAAGGCATAATCCCTCTATGCCAAGAAGCCAGCTAAACTCCTCAATTTTGATTATCACAGACATATAACTAAGTTTATGATGAATCATACTGTCTGTTGTTTACTGTTCACAAACAACGGAATATGTCAAGATCAGCCATTCTCCCTTCCAGATAAGAGAGAAAGTTGTCATGAAAATAAATCAAGAAACCAACAGGATTCCTTCTAATCATTCTATCACTGTTAAACAGTACCTTGGAGCACATGGGGAGGCTATACATTTTCTGACCATACAGATAGATATGTGGTTGTTAAAAACAATGCCATTAAAAAATTAAATGTCCTAGGCATCTCTTATGGTAACAATCTGAGAGGAAATTCATCAATGGGTGAGTGTTTACTATGAAAACTAGTAACACACTCGTTTAAGGCCATCGCTTGTGTCTTACTTGCACAATACTGTTATCACAATTGTTACAAGCAAAAAAAAAAAATATATATATATATATATATATATATATATATATATATATATATATATATATATATATATATATATTTAAATGTGAACTATGCAAATCCTAAAACATCTTTTTTAATTAAACATATCCAAAAATACAGCAGGATTCTGGAATGACAATATAGCCAGTCTTTTCTCTTGACATTCAGAAAATAATTTGTCTAATGTAATGATCCAACAATGTTATTCTTTGCCTGGATTTTTATAATCATTTTAGGCCTACTGGACAGAGTCCATTTCAAGATGAAAACCTCCGTAAGTAAACAATGTAACACAGAACAGATGTAGGATAAACTGTACAGTTGTACATTAGCAGATTAAGCGGGTATTAAACATCAGATTCAAACATCATGTTCTCAAACTATTTAAGTAGAAATAGTTGTTGAACAATGCAACATTTATTAAAATGACAGCAAGTCTTAATGTGAATTAACTTAGGTCAAATCAAAACCTTGCAAGAGGGAGTAACAAAATATCTACATTCAAATTTTAAAGAATAAGAATATGTAATTTAGTTCATTAGCAGAACAAGCAATTTCTCTCATGCACATACCTCTCAACCTTAAGAGCAAGAAATCTGAACAAAGCCACAAATAATGGGGGGGGGGGTGACAAAGACCCAAAATAATGACAGTTTTTAAACATTGCTCTTACAAACTCAGAAAGCTGACAGAACAAAAAGTTTTGCATTAGCAAATCTTTTCTAAAGGGTATAAAGTCCGAACCTCAATGTCATTATTTTTTTACTTCAATCCTCAATGATTTGCCAGTAAATCACAATTTTATGAGGAAAAAGACCAAAAATATGAGGCAAAAATCTGGATATTCTGCGAAACCATGGACAGTTTAGATGCATGCTAAGGCATGGCAATACAGTTAAGCATATAACAATAATTCTAACATTATTAGCAAACTCTAAAGGTTAAATCAAAAATCATGGAAAAAAATAAGCTCTCCAGCTATTTTACAAGATGATTCTTAAAGACCGTGATGACTATAATATTTTTGGGGAAGGGCAATAATAGAAGGGATGTTACACAGGGTAATTTGCAGACACCTGGTACAAGATGAACTCAATAATCATTTATGCAAAATATGATGATTTCCCAAATATCAAAACTGGTGCACTTCCTACAGATTATGATAGCACAACTCCTGAGTGCATTTACATTTCTATCTCTGGCAATATTTCATTAAAGATTGTAAATTCTGTGTACTGAAGATGGAGTTAGATCCTATTCAAGTATAATATAGATGTGAGAAACATTGGACAATCAAGCAGAAACTGACAGATAAAGGTCAGAGACCAATCTACAGTCACATGAACGTGTGTCGCATGCATGCTTCAACACTTGCGCAATCATCTGTAGTGAGGATATAAACTGTGTAGGATTTAGCCATGAGAGACTACAATGGCAAAAGTCAAAGTTGTCTAATGGAAGAATAAACAAGTTCAGATTACAAAAGGCATATCCCTAACACTGACTATTGTCATTATAACTTGACTCAGGTTTTTTGAAACTTACTGAGACTTAATTGTCTGTAGCTTAAGTAGGCAGCCTAATGACAAGGTGGTTAAACTCTCTGCATTACAGCTGCAGAGTTTCAATCCTGACCTCTGCTCACTGTCTGTGCGGAATCTTTGTGTTCTGCCCATGTCCACTTTGTTTTTCTGTGTATTCCAGAGTCTAGTTTCCTCCTACCTCCAGAAAACCATGCTAGTGGACTGGCTATCTATATTGTATATATATATATATATTTGTATATATATTGCATACATCACTGCCTTTGGAAAAAAGTACAAGGTAGACCAGTTCATGTACCTGCTTAACACTTAACAAATGAATAAATTAAATAAAACCGTCTGTAAATATATTTGTGAAGCAAAGCTTGTTAGAAAACAAGTCTTTTTTTCTTGTAAGATATAAAATTTATTTCTGTTTAATTAGTTTGTGATTATTTTTTCCTTTCATTTGGGTATGTTTTTAATTTATTTGTTTTGTTAATACTTTTATGGTTTTTTTAGTAGTGGTTTGACTTTCTTTCAAAAATGCAAAAGAAACACAGAGCTTAACTTTGGTTTGGATGTAATTTGGGATATTTTGCAGGCACCATAATGCTTATGGACATCAGGTTGGACTTTATGCTCAGTGTTTCTAACGCATGGCCAAACAATCCTTTTAAACTGTAAGCCCACTCCTGAAACTCTATTCCCTCATCCCTTAACCAAACAAGCAAACTTTCCAATTTCAAGACCAATCTAAACAATATCTTTCTGACATCTGGACCTGTACATGCACAACCCTCCAAACAAATGCATGAGCACCTACTCATTGTATCTATGGCTTTCACACTCTAAATTCACAAACGCATCCATATCTTAGCAGTTAGTAATGGCCTAACATCAAAAGAAACTCTCACTTTAATGTTTCCATACTACTAATGCATGCTCTTCTATCACTTCAGCCAACACTTGCTGCTATTTATTTTCGTATCTTGTGTCCTTCCATAGCATTTTCATCTGTCTGATAATAATAAACTCTCTTTCCATGTCCTTAATCTTCCATCCTGCTCATTACGCCTCATCTCATTCTATTACTCTGTGTACTTTAAATGCAGAATACTCTATTATTTTTTTTACCTCCATGAACTATTAGAAATATAGTCAATATTTGGAATAATTATGTATCGGCTTGCTTGACAATGGCTATCTACTTCTGCAGCGTGTGTTGCTAATTGCAGTATATATTGTATTCTTAATATTTTTGTAAATGTATTTTAATCTGTTTGTGTTTTTATCTGTTGTAGGGATTTTCTCCCCTTGTATATAATTACCTATCAGTTACTGTAAAAAGTTTGTGTGTATATGATTTTGTGCATTCTTTCTCCCCAGCTCACTGTAAAATATTTAATCTGTTGCAGGGCTTTCTCTCCTTGTATACAATTATTCAACTATATATAAATGTTTTTAAACCTGTTGTGGAGTTTTTTTCTCTGGGCCTTCGCTGAAAATGGGCCATTGTCTCCAGTTGGACTTTCCTGGTTATCAAAGGACAAATAAAAAAACAAAAATAAATAAGTCAGGTAAAAAAAGCAGTCAAAACATGCATGTGTACAGCTAGTGGGTTTTGGCTGCACTGACCTGAATGTACCCATAAAGAGTTAAAAAGTAAAAAGAAATGACCATTCAGAAGCCATGTAGCTGTAACACTTGTATGTCCTTAGGGAGTCATTTGCATATATTCTACAGGCCTTTGGTTTTACACAGTGAAGACTTTAACTTAGCCGGGGCTTTCTTGTAGTTATTAGCTATAACTAGGAAAGACTTACCTGGTTAAACAGTTGGATTCTTCTTTTAAGTATTCTATCTACTCAAGCTGGTATTTTTATCCATTTGCAACTATACATTTCTTTGTATATTTAACTTTAACTGCACTGTCTGACTTATATTTAAGCTTCAGTTTATTTATTTATTTAGTGACCCTTTAAAATCTTGAGGCTGATGTATTTATTTGTTACTTCAGAAGAGTACACCTCCTGTGAATGGTGACTAGCTGCTAGTATCTGCTTCTTATTGGTCAGATATTACCATTTACATTTAAAGTTACATAGTGTATTATCTGCTATAAATTACTATTTGTGTTTATAGTTACTCAGTGTATGTATCTGCTATACATTACCATTTGTGTTTACAGTTACTCAGTGTACATATCTACTACTCATTACTATTTGTGTTTACAGTTAGTTACAGTATGTATCTGCTACACATTACTATTTCTGTTTATAGTTACTTAACATATGTATCTCTTATACATTACCATTTGCATTTATAGTTACTTAGCATATGTATAGGATCATAGGAAGTTACTAGGCTAATGGCCCTAGGGTCCTTACAAGCCTAGCCAAGTTCTGCCCTTATTTTAATGATCAGCACAAACTGCCCCTGTCCAAGAGGGACACAGGTGAAACTCCTGGGGTGAATTTAGGGTTACCCATCCAATCATCTAGACTGCGTTTGAAGAGGGCCAATGAGGTGCTCTGTTTGACATGAAGTGGGAGTCCATTCCAAATGTAGGGTAACCTCTGGGAAACAAATCTTTCCCTCCAGCAGATTCTATTAATGTCACATACCAGGTTAAAGTCTTTAGAACGAGTAACCCGTGTACCATTTGACTTGCGGATATGCAGCATTTCCAATAAAGCAGGGTCACTGATTGCCTTATATGCAAGGCACAGTCCACCTCTGAGTAGTCTGCATGAAACAGAATAAAGTGACAGTGATTTCAGATGATCCACATAGGACAAATGCTGAAGACCTTGACTTTTCCTTGTGAGGAACCTTTGTTGTGTCCCAACTGCTGCATGCACTTGGAAAGGTACATACCAAACGGGGTGTTGTACTCAGTTATTGGTCTGATGAGGTAAGAGTACAGAGAGGTTATAACTTATTTTTTTCTGGATGCCATGCCCTTACTTATGAGATAAGCAATATAGAATGGCCTTCTTACCACTGTGGAGAAATAGTGATCAAAGGTAAGGTTGCGGTCAACCTGTGTCTCCAGGTCTCTCACCACTGAGTGCATACTTACGAGTGTTGTTATTAACGTGTAGTTAGGAACATTGCACTTACCAAAAGGGATGATAATACATTTTCTTGCACTGAGTTTAAGGCCATGACTTTGACACCAATCAGTTGTTTGTGTAAGGCCCTCTTGTAGGATGTTGATATCGTTTGGAGATTCTATGACCACTCTCAGTTTGCAGTCATCAGCAAACTTTGTCAGCAGACCTTTAGTTTTAGCTTGTACTTTGAAGAAATAGATTCCAAACAGTAGAGGTCCCAAGACTGATCCCTGTGGAACACAACTGGTTACAGGTCTGCTGTTAAACGTGGATTCCCCTATTTTGACTATATGGGTTATATCAGTGAGCCAGTTAGTGACCCATTTAATGATATAAGGGTTGATATCTAGCTGGGTGAGTTTGCCAATGATGCTTGAGTGGGGGATTGTGTCAAAAGCCTTGGCTAAGTCTAGGTAGGCTGCATGCACAGATGTTCACTCATTCAGGCCTTTGGTGACTGTCTCAAAGAAGTCCACCAGTTTTAACAGGCATGATCTCCCTTTGACAAATCCAAACTGAGTAGGGTCAAGTGTTTGGATATTACCTACATCTTTGTTAATAAGGTCCATGATGATTCACTCCATGGCCTTGCAAATAAGGCTAGTCAGGCTAATAGGTCTGTAATTCCCTGGGTCAGTGGAAGCACCACCTTTGTGCAAGGAGATAACGGTGGCCATTTTCCATTCAGCTGGGATGAAGCCAGACCTTTACACAGTGGTATTACTAATTCTTGTTTGAACCCATGCAGGATGCAACCTTGAATGTTATCAGGCTCCATAGATGCTGTGTTTTTGGCTTTAGAGAGGACATTTATGACCTGCTCTTTAGAGATACAAGGTAGAGGACAGGTGGTAGGGTTGTCATGGTATACTTATGGCGGGGGACAGGGAGGTGAAGTTTTCACAGAACCTGTCGGCTAACAAGTTAGCTATGTCCACAGGTTCAGTATACGCACCATCATTAACCACCAGTCCAATACAAATCTGGGCCTTTTCTTTTAGTTACGGATGTAACTGAATAACACCTTGTGGTTGTCCTTAATTGAGGAAGCTAATCTGGATTCATAGTGTGCTTTGGAGGACTTCACAAGAAGTCTTATTCACTTGTTTATGCTGAGGAGGGAGTGTTTCCAGTTTAGGGCTTGCTCCTTCTTACTCTTAGACAGCAATTTCCAAGTCACTTAATGGCAGTTGTCCACCAGGCAAGTTTGCTCTTCTTTGACAAGCTTGTTTTGGTCCTATCATGGCTGAGTCACTGCAGTTATACGGGTGTTTGTATACAGCATTGATGTAGAGCTCAGTGTAGTTTCCAGTTCCATGTCAGGCATACCTCTCAAATATACAGATTTCTGCAGAATGTCCAGATTTTTTGCCTCATATTTTTGGCCTGTTTTTCACAAAATTGTAGCTTACTGGTAAATCCTTAAAGATTAAAGTTAAAAAATAATGACATACATTTGAGTTTCAGACTTCATATCATTCAGAAACTCCACGCTAATGTAAAACCGGTTATTCTACTAACTTTCTAAGTTGTAAGAGCAATATTTAAAAACTGTCCCTATTTTTGGGCCTTTGTCCAGATTTCTTTCTCTAAGAGGTTGAGAGGTATGAGCTGAGGAGGAGGTGCAGTAAAGCTATTTATGCCAAACTGTAAGAGGTTATAATCTGCTTTGGATATGTTTTTTTAGTTTAGTTGCTGCTGGGGGGGGGTCAGGGGTCAGATGTGATAGTTACTTCAAATGACACTGATTTGTGGTCAGATCTCACTAGGGACGACCTCACAGTGAGGGTGCTACAGTGGTGCTCCATAGTGGTAAGCACCAGATCCAGGATGTTGGCACCCCTTGTGGCGGTGTCAACTAGCTGAGCCAGTGCACTGGAGTTAAAGTCGAGGAACCTTTGGGCAATTAAGTTAGAGCACAAGTAATTTACCCTGTCAATGGATAGGTAGTTAAAGTTGCCCAAAACCAGGGAGTTTGGATGCATCTTGATAGACTCAAGTAGATCCAAACAGGCAGAGTGGGTGCCCTGATTCATGGAGGGGGTCTTGTAGCGGGCAGTGACTCGAATAGGTGTCCTACCAACAGTTAATTGCACCTGAAGTATCTCCAGGGAATCATACTGTTTAACCAATCTAGAGGTATATTTATCTTTAATGAATATGGATGCACGGCTTCCTTTAGTTTTCATGCCTTCAGTTTGTGGTCTGAACATGTGGAAAGCAGTGCAGCCTGTTATGGTTGGGTTGCTCTCCACAGCCTTGAACCAGGACTCCTTGACTGCACAAAAGTCCACGCCTTCCAAGGTGAAGACTGCTTCCAGTGAGTGCAGTTTCATGTTGACTCCTAGTGTTTGGCAGCATAACCTTGAGATTGTTTTTAGATGGAATTTTTACATTGGGAATTTTGTCCTTGAGACACTGGCTAAAAAAGGCAATGTGGGGGTGGCAAGCACCTTATGCAGTAGCCAAACTCTCAGTGGTGACAGATGAAGACCATCTCTGACAAAGCACTGAGGTCTGTCAATCAAGTCATCCCAGGCTGACAGATACTGTATCCTCTTGGAATGAAACCAGAAACTAAGCCAATAATTTCCTGTTTGTATTGAGGCATCATCCTAGGTGAAGGTAAGATGCTGCTAAAAGCTAGGGACATACCTGCTTGAGACACATAGTCCAAGAGTTCAGTCAGGTCTCTCTTCATATAGTTCAGAGAGGTACGTCTCAAGTCATTCGCACCAACATGGACTATGACAGAGTCATAACAGTACCTGTTTTTGAGATACTTGAGTGCATGTGTGATATGGCAGATCCTGGCACCTGACAGACAGCTGACCGTGACATTCCCCTTATCCAGCCTGGTGACAGGAACATCTATGTGTCACACAATGGAATCACCTACGGCTAATATTTTTTGTTTTGTGTTTTGCCAAGGGCTTGACAGGTGAGACACTGGTGCAACAGCTATTAAGTGTATTGTGTTCTGCAGAGGAAGTATTATGTTTGTGTTTGGGAGGTCTCTGGTGTTTAGGTATATTTCTGGTGAGAACCTCTGCATATGTAGGTATGTGTGATGTGGGTTTGTGTGGAGTAGGAGGTGAGGTGTGCATGCTGACAACCAGTCATTGTCACATGGAATGACTGGTGTGTGAGAGAGCAAGGATTCAAGGTTGTTAATACAGTGGCATCTCTCACATGTTGAGTTTGTGTGGACTAGGAGTACAGTGTTGTCGGTGAACATGAGGTACTTGCTACACTGCCTCAGGATGCCCATGTCGACCAAGCTGGCTGGAGAAACTGTGGGAAATTGTCTCTCCAGAGTGTTAGGTAAAATTTATATGGTCAGGAAAGGATATTGCACTTAGGAATGGCTAGTGTGTGAGAAGCATGTTGGTACCTCTAAGGTTAGGCTTAGTGTTCCACCTGCCAGTCGAACAGGGCCATGGAAAATCTCTGGAGGACCACAAGCAAGGTGCTAAGATAAAATTTAACAAGCAAAACATTTGCATCTATAAACACCAATGGTAACCACTGCTATGTGGCTGTACACAATGGTGAGCTATACACAAACAAGTGCAAATGCAGGACTTAAATAAAAGAATAACCCTTTTAACTCAAACTAGCCAATAAGGATGCTCTATCTGTTATACATGACCATATTTATGTTTACAGTCACTTAGCATATGTATCCATTATACATCACCATTTGTGTTTTTAGTCACTTAGAGTATATCTCAACAGTAGAACAGCAACTAGCAACTGGAGTTCTCCAATCAGGTAGCTTTTAGTGTGTTCAGTGATCTACCTTAGGCAGGATAGAAAGTTGTAGTAATCAAAAATAGTCAGTTTTCCCTGGAGGGTACTGTGGAGGGGGGGCTGTAACAGTTTATTCAAAATACAGTTAAGGTGGGAATGAGAGCGCTGAAAGACACGGAGTCCTGAAGGGATTAGGAAAGCTAAGCCCAAAAGCTGGACTGATGGGTGCTCAGTGTGAAGCTTACTCATTGGTTTGGATGGTGTAGGACCATTATCCAAAGCAACAGTGTGTATTTCCTGCATGCTCTTGAAGCCAAGCTTCACTTGATGAGTTGGTTAGTGATTCATTTGTGTACGTATTTTATACCTCAATCTGCTTTGAGCCAGAGGTGAGAAATGTGAAACCATACTTCTAAAGGCCATGACATTACTGTGAACAGTGGAATGGATCCACGGACCACAGCTTTTGCCACTGGCATACTTTATGTAGTCCTAATTTCAGAAAAAGTGACACACCATATTTAGCACGGTTTTGGACTGCTGTTCTGTTTTGTCAGAGGTATGAAAGGTTAGAAAGGCAGGGAATGATCAAGACACACAACACATATGCTAAACTGATTGCTTTCAAACTTGTCACTTAAACCCAGAAACTAAAACTAAACTGCTTTAGACTATTGCCAGTAACAGTATCCATACTTTAAGTGACACAGTTATAAACATACTGCGATTAGTAATCTGTCAAGTTATCCTTTGATGAAGATCAACTGGTTTATCAACGTTCTGTGCCTGTTAAAGGATTTACTCTGTTATAGGTTCATAGGTAGGTACTAGGCTATCGTCCCAAGGGCCTAAGTAAGCCTAGCCAACAAAGTTCCCTGGCTTACGCAAACCCAGGAGAGATAATTTCCTGTGCCCCTGTTGAGCAGAGTCACCAAAGTGATCCCCGGGATGTATTTCCTATTTCCCATCCACTCATCAAGATTTTTCTTGAAGAGTGTTGATGAGGAACTTTGCCTGACATAGATGGGTAGCTTGTTCTAGAGTATGGGAAGTCTCTGGGACAGGAATCTATTCCCTCCATCATGTCCTGTTTATTGTGGTGACAAGGTTTAGGTCCCTAGAGCGTGTAGCTCAGAGGGATTGTGATTTCTTTAGGTGTAGCAAGTCCAACAGCTCTGGGTTTGACATAGCTTTATACGTTAGGCAGAGATCACCTTGGAGTAGGCGATATGTTACAAAGTAAAGCTGGAGTTTTTTGAGACGGTCAGTGTAGGGCATCTGTTTGAGGCCAGTAACCCTCTTTGTGAGGTACTTCTGTGGCCTTTCCAGCTGCTGCAGATGTCTTGTGAGGTACATTCCAAAAGGGGCACTGTACTCTATAATGGGTCTAATGAGTCTAGAGTAGAGGAGAACAATTACCTCTTTTTTCCTGGATGAGAACCCTTTTGTGATGAGGTGTGCCACATAGAAGGATTTCCTGACTACTGTGGCAAAGTGATTATCAAAGCATTGACTACTGTCCACCTGGGTCCCAAGGTCTCTTATCACACATTCGGCATTAAAAAGACTGCCGCCTATGTGGTAGTTCATGGGTACAGAGTTTTTAACCAAAGAGGATAACAATACACTTTTTGGCACTGAGCTTGAGGCCATGGCTCTGACACCAGGCATCTGTCTCAGTGAGGCCCTTCTGTAGGATATCCACATTATTTGGGGACACAACTATAGCTCCTAGTTTGCAGTCATCTGCGAACTTCGTTAGCCAGAGGCCTTCTGTGTTAGCCTGTACTTCAGAGAAGTAGATACCAAACAGGAGAGGTCCTAGGACTGAACTCTGTGGTACTCCACTTGTCACTGGTTTGAAGTCAGATTTGGAGTCTGCAACTTTTACACTGTGGGTTCTGTCAGTGAGCCAGTTGGCAACCCATCTTGTGACATAGGGATTTATACCTAGTTTAGTGAGTTTAGCTATAATTCCAGAAGTGGCGTTGAAAGCCTTGACGAGGTCAAGATAGGCTGTGTGAACCATCCTACCCTCATCTACGACTTTGGTGACTGCCTCAAAGAAGTCGACCAGGTTCAGGAGGCATGATCTGCCTTTCACAAACCCAAACTGGGTGGGGTCCAGAGTTTGGAGGTTACCAATGTCTTTGTTTATGAATTCCATGATGATATGTTCCATGGCCTTGCAGACCAGGCTCGGCAGGCTAATAGGGGGATGGCTCCCCCTTTGTGGAGTGGGATAACTGTTGCTGTGCGCCATTCAGTGGGTACAAAGCCTAACATCAGACTATGACTGAACATGGTGCTTAGGTGGGGAGCCAGTTCGTTCTGAAGTTCATGTAAAAAGCAGCCTGGGAAGTTTTCCGGTTCCATGGATGCTGTGTTTTTGGCTTTAAAGAGTGCTGCTTTTACCTGTGTAGTTGTGATTACAGGGACTCTGCATTCTTTCTCTACAGATATGGGCCCTTTAGGGGGTGAGAGGGGGTAAAGTTAGCACTGAACCTATCTGCCAGGATGCTGGCAATATCAGTTGGTTCTGTAATGTTTGTACCATTGTGCTGTAACTCAGAGCAGATCTGGGTGTTGCCACTGAAATTCTTGATATAGCTATAGAATGCGTTGTGGTTGTCCTTAGAATCAGTGGCGATCTTGTTTTCATATCTAGCTTTGGAGGATCTTATAAGGGATCTCAGCTTCTACTGAGGCTGACCAGGGAGCTCCTCCACTCATGGGATTTTAATCTCTTTTGTAACAGTTTCTTCCTTCTGTTGTAGAGTTTGTTTATGACAGTGGACCACCCAGATTGGCTTCCTATTTTGGCAGGACAGCGTCTTGGTTCTGTTTGGGATAGCACGATCCATGCACTCGTGTAAGTGCTTATACACTGCATTTGTGTAGGATTCAGCAGTCGTAACTGTATTGTCCATCTCCTCATGGGTGTCATGAAGTTCACCACTTCTGTCTTAAGAAGCATGAAGCTGGCTTTGGAGAAATGTATTTACTGTGGTTTCCTTAATGGGGGGGTGGGGGCGGGATGTGGATATCTAGGGTGATTTGGATCTGACCAACAAGGAGTTGACTTCAGGTGTGGAACACCGGTCACTCATTTTGGTAATGACTAGGTCCAGGATATTGTTGCCCCTGGTGGGGGTGTGGATAAGTTTATCCAGGGCATTGGAATTTATGAATTCCAGAAAGCGCTGAGCGAAGGAGTTGGTACACGAGTAGTTTTCCCAGTTAATGGTGGGGTAGTTGAAATCGGCCAGTATTAGGGTGTTTGGTTGAACCCTAATATTTTCCAGTATATCAAGAAAAGAGGAGTGGGAATCCTGGGGCATAGTGGGGGGATCTGTAACAAGCTACAACTTGGATTGCAGTTTTGCCCAGAGTTATTTACACTTGGATAACCTTGGATGCACTATGCTGAGCAACTAGCCTGGAGGTGTGGATATCCTTAATGAATATGGACACAACTTCATCTTTGGTGTTCCGGTCCAGGTTAGATGGCCGAAAAGTGTGGTTTAAGTTATAACCTGGTAATGCAGGGGTGCTCCCTGGAGCGTTGAACCAGGTCTCAGTCACTGCACAGATATCGATGTTCTCCACTTTAAGGAGTTCCTCGATAGAGTGCATTTTGAGATTTAAACTTCTAGCATTGAGTAGCATTACCCTCAGTTTTTGCTTGCCTGTTCCTGTTATGGTGGCGAATTTGTCATTTGAACCTTGCCTAAAAAAGGCACTATAGGGCAGCAAGAGCCTTTTGCCAGTATCTGGAATCCCAGGGGATTATAGGCTGAAACTTTTTGCACATACTTTTAAGCATTATGAATGATTACACTTAACTACTTACTGCTTTAATCTTTTTAGAAAGGCCCCTCCTGTACCCAAACTCAATCTCTATTAACAGTGTAAAGAGATTATCTTTTCATACTTCACCTACCTGCCCCAGTGTGTGCTGGGATATCAGTTTAAGAGGAGATAAAGTCCGACTGAAACAGTGGGGGGATGGCAAAGAACTAGGAGGTAATGTTGCATCTTTCGGCTTTTCCTGGTTAGGGGACGCCACAGCGGAACTCCGGTCCGCTAATGATTGGCAGTAGATTTTTACGTATCGAGTTGCCAGCCCTGATGCACAACCTTCAACGAAGGTACGCCCATTCACGCATGTCTCCACACAGAAGACGCTTTAGCTGAGAATCGAACAGGACAACGTCTTACTGTGAGGCGACAACGCTACCGCAGCACCATCAACATAATGTAAACTTCAATTCACCCTCAACTATTCCAGCACAGCTGGGAGTGTATCAACATTGGAGATGATCTTCTCAAAGTATTTACTATATGCAGGGTGTCCTCTGAATTACATTTTAGAGATAAATAGTGCAATTCATTTTTTGGCAGATGGTAACTGCCAAACTAAGGGTGTGATTTACATCGCACCGTGTTCCAACTGTCCATGCATTTACATTGGCAAGACTGAATGACAGTTTTGTAAAACGATTTACGAACACTGTCATGATATATCCAAACATAACCTTAACAATTCACTGTTTAAACATTCCCTTTCACATTTTGGCTTCAACAAATTCTCATTTGGGATTTTGGAAGTTGTTCCTTTTAACGAATGGGGGGGGGGGGCATGGGAAACCAGGGTGGAAAGCAAAGAGTTGTTTTGGCAATTTAAATTAAAAGCTTCAGTACACCCTGGTTTAAATGAACAGTTATCTATTTTGCCCATTTAAAGCTTAGGGCTACCAAACTGTAATGTGGGTATGATGTAAAATGTTATCAGTTTATATTAATACTTTTTCTCTTTTTAACTTCAAGTTATTTCACTTGGACCAGTTTAAGCATAATGCTTTGTATTTTCAAACACTTTCATGCATTTCTAACAGTATTTATATTTTAAAGAGTTTTTTTTTTCATTTGTTGCTAATCCCACACCAAAAAGATATTTATTTTTAGTTTTTTTTCATTTGTTGCCAATCCCACACCAAAAAGATATTTATTTTTAGTTTTTTCAGCTCTTACTTGTTTGTTTTAGGCAGTGGACTTATCCACAATAGTTTTGAATTTGTTACTAATTATCTCAGAAACTTACTTACTGACAACCAATAGTGTTGTTTGTTCTATCAAATGCATGCATTTAAATTTCATGTTTTTTAGCATTTTTCTGGCTCTGATGAAGTCCTGAGGAGGCGAAAGCGCTTAACCAGTTGTTTGTACTTGCATTAAAGTTTGTTTTATATATTACACCGGTGCTTTATATTCTTGTCCTACTACTGCACAATTATTGGAGTTTACCTAGGGGTTTATGTGTAAGGATATCTGATGCTTAGACTGTGTATTACCAGTGTTTATTTCATTGTATTTGCTACTCATTTGTTGGATTCACTTTATTAAACAACATGAGCCTCTTGTGTTTAGTTCACTGGCTGCACATCCAGACACTGTTTACAACTGGTATTGCTTGTGCCTGTCTCAGAAAAAAAAGGATTCCTGTGCAATAAACTTGTAGACCACAATTTTTCCAAAACCTGAACTAAAAAATAGAGACAGAGAGATGTATAAAGGCAATACACAATCAGAACATACAAAAGTTACAGTGGCAATACAACTGTTACTGTTTAAAGAAGGGGAGGCAGATGAAAGGATGGGACCGATCTTCTTAAAGTGGCAGCAAGGTCAAAACACAAGGTAATTATTTATACTGCATTAGAAAAAATGTAAGGCAATTCCTATGAAGGATGGAAAAATAAGCTACTGCTAAGTATGATATGGAACTTGTCCAGTTGTTAGAGAAATGGGAAGCTAGGCGAGGTCCGTTTTTTCTGGCAACATACATGTTTATGAAACAAGTTCAACTACATGGCTCAGAGGGCACTGTCTTGGATAACAGGATAACATTCATCACTCACACAGCTTCCTGTTAAGATTTAACAGTTACAAAAATCTTAATATTCAGCCTACTTGTACTTAGCAGGCAAGAGAAACAGCAGTTCAAATAGCTTAAAAGAACACTATCAGTTTGTGTGTTTGCACATTCTCACATCTGAATGAAAATTTCAAGTGTAATTGCAAAAAACTACGAAGCAAATCAGATGTGTTTAAAAAAAAAAAGAAAATACTTCTGATGTTTATGAAAACACTACTTGAAGGAAAGCCCAATGAACACAGCAAAAATTTACAGAAAAAGTTTCATGGCATGGCACAAGACTACAGATTAAGCTGCTATTAAATAACAAAAAAAAATTTTCCAAAAATGTTTCTGCTCTGTTTTATTGCTTAATTTACTTGTTTCTTGTTATTTAAACTGCGGTGGTGGTGCTGCGGTAGTGTCGTCGCCTCACAGTTAGGCGTTGCTTGTTCGATTTTCAGTTAGAGCGTCTTCTGTGTGGCGACATGCGTGAATGGGTGTTCCTTCGTTGAAGGTTGTGCGTTAGGCCCGGCAAGCCAGCATGTAAAAATCTACTGCCAATCATTAGCGAACCGGAGTTCCGCTGTGGCGACCCCTAACCGGGAAAAAGCCGAAAGACACAAACAAACAAACTTGTTATTTATTGTGTGCTACATGTGAATCAGTTTACATTAAGTAGAGTAAATCTTTATCCACTGCTCTGTTTCTTTTGGTGGTGACATGAATCATAACCAGTTAACTGGCACTGACTGTGCACTGAAATAAGTGTAAAGAGCTGAGAAAACTGCTAATATAAACCAATGCATTCACAGTATGCTACTAGGGACATAAACTGTAAAATGGACATCTTAAAGGAGAGCTATGAGAAATAACTAAGGATCTAAAAAAAATATAGGCAAAAGTGAAGCGATTAAAATAAACAAAAGGTTCTTGAGTAAAATCTGCTTGTTCTTCCTGTGACCATGAGAGTTTTTACTGGGTGTTCATTTTTCTGTTATAACCTGAAGACATGCTATTAGGTGATCTTGTAATCCTCATGACTTCCCATAGGTATACATGCAGTGTGCACATGTCTGTTATGTCTCTGAACAATTTATTTATTTATTTTTATTTTTTGGTTTTTTATTTATTTTTCATTTACAGTGGAAAGAAAAAAAAGCTCAAATACATGGCAATAAAAGTATAAGCACAATACATAAGTCATTTCAAGCACAAAGCACATAACACAGCACAAAATAAGGCATTTACATAACAAACACACATAGGCAATTTCAAATACAAAAAGGAAGTACAGAAAGGTAATAGGAGATAAAAACATAGATAATTATAGAGTAAAAGTATATTTAAAAGTACTAGCAATAAGATGTTTAAAGGTTGTTTATAGGAGATTAGAGAGAATAATAGTTGATAGATAAGAAATAGAATGTAGAATAAAAGCATTGAAAATGAAAAAGAAAGAAAGAAAGATAGAAAAAGTGGAGCTGGGAGAAGTTGTGAGAGAAAGTTGCATGATGGGAGATGTTGGTTGTTGCATGTAGCAGGTTGGGTTGTTAGTTGGAGATTTAGTTGAGTTTTAGTTTAGTTGTTTAGATTAAGTTTGAACAGTGTGATGGAAAGTTGAGCTTTAAATCTTACCAACTGAGTTGAAAAATATAGAGAAGTGGAAGGTGAATATTTAGTAGAGAGTTTGAATCATATTTTAGAAGGTTGCAAAAAGGTTTTTTAGGGTTTAAGGTTTTTTTATAAGGGTGGAGATTATAGGTGTTTTTTTAGGTGGGTAGTTTTAGCCTGGGCTATAGTAAGCTGATAGTATTGAATTAGATAGGTATAGCTGTGCTATAGTATAGCTCTAGGTGGAGGTTCCAGCAGTGATGTGTTTATATGGGGAGGCAGTGGCAAATCTGGCAATTATTGTAGGCTGCAGTAAAGCTTATTAATGTTATATTTTAAGGATGTATATATATGTATATATATATATATAGAGAAGGTAGATGGGTGCTAAGCTATGTAGTTCTTCTAGGAATTCTAAGAATTTGCAGTTCTAGAGAGAACCCTATTTTTTTCTAGTAGTTCTTTATGATTTTAGTAATATGAAAGTCAAATTTAAGTAGGTTGTCAATAGTTATGCCTAGAAGTTTGGTTGTTTGATCAGGAGAGATAAGGGTGCCATTGTTAGAGGTAAGAGAGAGAGGTATTAGTTTATAGGTGTGAGAGGGGTAAGAAGAGGAGAAGTTTAGTTTTCTTAGGGTTTAGGAGAGACAGTGATTTAGATAACCATTGTAGATGGTGTGGTGAAAGTTTTTGGGGTAGAGTGTAGGTCAGTTTGGTGGGTTGTTGGCAATGCAAATGATGTATTCAATACATTGAATAATACAGTGATTGAGATTTGACAGATGTGGGTAAAGGAATAAAAATAAAAAAAAAAAATAAGATAAAGAGAAGCCCTCATGGACTCCTAAAATGGTGGGCAGAAGTTCGGAAAGATTGGTATTCCATAACACTGCTTGTTTCCGATTTTGAAGATAGGAGGTAAACCAGTTAAGACAATGCTGTCAAGAGAAAGAGATTTTAAGCGATCTAAGAGTAGTTGGTAATACAATACAATGGGCTAAGATCCTCTCCGGATCTGGTTTCACTGTCTGGCACCTACTGCTGGCCATACGTCTCTTACATGTCAAGACTGAGCTAGCTGAAGTTCAAATGGAAAAAAAAACAGTCAAAGCTTCACCTCAATGACAAAAAAATAAAAAATAAAAGTATTTGTAAGCTCTTGCGCACACACCCCGCCCCCAATATACCCTCTCCATGGGTGCAGAACCACAAAGAAAAAAGAAACACCCAAACAGTATCAGTGCACACAGAGAAATCACACCAGCAGTGATTTCCTATGAAGAATGCAACTGGGGAACTCGAAATGGGGGGAAAAAATAAGTCAGGACATTCACTTACATTTGATTGAGTGCAGAAAACTCTTGCTATGACGCACTCTAGCTCCCTAACAAAGGGTGCATTAGAAAATGAATAAATTAAATTAGTACAGAGGAGATTATCAATTAACCCTGTCATAATATTTTATCTAAACACCATCTGTACAAATATAAACTATGATGTTCTAAACTCAAATGAGCAATAGATTACATGAAACACATACTTGCAAGAATGTATTTGAAAAAAAAAATATTACCTCTCTACTGTAAAAAATCAATATACCACAAAAGTGATATGAAGACTTAGTGGACAGATAAAGAGTTCAGATTTTACAAATGAGAACGTTCTACTAAAAATTTCCATTGGTTCACTAGATATCACAACACCTCTTTGTTCCAGCAGTGGAGCAGAAAAGAGTAGCAGTTTTAGAAGACAACAAAAGTAAAAGGCAAACGGTAAGATGTGTGAATGGACAAATATAAATGTTGGCTGATTTCAGAAAAAGCAGCAAAATGCAGTATCTGTTTCTGAACCTAATTTAACTTCTAACAATTCCCATTTCTGTTTGTCACGTGGTAAAGGAACAAGTCATCATCCATTGTTTTTAACCTTACCCTGGAGTTTTTCTTCACCCTATATCATCACCCAAAGTACTGTTTAGTGCTCAGAAAGTACAGTTGTGTACCTACCATAAATGTAGATGTTCGAGTGTCTTCACTGTTGCAGTCATTGCTCTTGGGTTATCCTGCTGGCAGGCTTCCCTCAGTCGGCCAGAATTCCAAAGTCTAGGTCCGGCATCGGTTGCTGTCGCCTCTTCCCTGACATCAGTGCTCCAGGGGTATAAAAGATGTAGCCGATGCCATTTTCTTCAGTTTTTCTTGCCCCAGATGTCAGGTGCCCCAAATTAGTAGGCTGAAAAATATATAAATAAGAAATGCATACACAAAAATAACATTTCCTTCATCTACAAGCAAATACACCAAAAAGGTTGTATAGGATAGAGAAGTGCAGATAAGTCCCAGCAAAGAGAAGGGGGATGGTGGGTGAGTAACTTGGACTGCAACAGTGAATACACTCTAACATCTACATTTATGGTAGGTACACAACTGTACTATGTTCATCGTGTTTCACTGTTGCAGTCATTACTCTTGGGTTGAATCCCAAAGCTAAGGAAGGGTGGCTGGGTCTAAATAAGATTAGGAGAGGATATGAGGCCCTGCAGAACTGCAGTGGCGAAGCCTGCTCTGGAGAGAGGCAAGTGGTAGTGCTTTGTAAAGGTGTGCACTGAACTCCAAGTTGCAGCCTCTAAGATTTCTTTGGTTGGTACTCCTCTGAGGAAGGCTGCTGCTCTGGTGGAATGAGGCCTAATGCCCTTAGGCACTGATTTGCCATGTTGAGAATAGCAGAAACAGATGCAATGGCCTATCCATTTAGAAATAGTCTGTTTTGAGATAGCCTTTCCTTGTGATCCTGCAAAATATGACACTAAACGTTGCTCAGTCTTTCTGAAAGCTTTAGTTCTGTCCAAGTAGAAGCATAACTGCCTGTGTATGTCCAAAGAATGCAGAATTTTTTCACCCTTGTTCTGTGGATTTGGGTAAAAGGTAGGCAAGTGAATGGTTTGATTGAGGGCCACACTGGACACCACCTTAGGCATAAATGTAGGGTTTGTCCTCAGAGAAACCTCGTCTGGATGTAAAATCATAAAAGGTTCCACAGCCATGAGTGTTTGTAACTCCGCGACTCACCTTGCAGAGGTTATGGCTAGAAGCAGAGCTGTTTTCCAGGATAAGAATTTAATATCCGCTGTTGATGCTGGCTCGAAAGGAGGCAGTGAGTTTTTCCAAAACAAAATTGAGGTCCCAGGCCGGAATTGGTGCTCTCCTTGGAGGCCTAATGTTTTTGGCCCCTCTGAGGTACTGCCTTATTAAAGGATGAGAAAAGATAGGTGGTTCCGTATTGTAATCTGCAGAAATGGCAGAGGCATGAATCTTAATTGATGATAAAGAAAGGCCTTTGTTCAGCATCTCAGTCAGGTATTGTAAAATCTGAGGAATGTTTGGTACAGACGTGTCAATGCCTTGTTCCTGGTTCCAAGCACAGAATCTCTTCCACTTTTCTGCATAAGATTTTCTGGTACTGGGCCTCCAAGATAACATCCATAACAGCTTTTGAAAGAGGAGTGTTCTGAATGGCTACATTATCCGCCATGCTGGCAGATTTAAGGTCCTGAGATGGCTGTGCAGGATCTGATTGTTTTGTTGGGTCAGCAAGTGAGAAGTTTGAGGCAATATCCATGCTGGACCTTGAGACAAGCTCTTTAGGACTGGGTACCAGTGCTGGCGTGGCCAGTCTGGTGCAATCAGAATAATTTTTGGCTTCTCTTGTCTGACCTTTAGGAGTACTCTAGGAAGGAGAGGTAGTGGGGGAAAAGCATATACTGTTAGATTTTTCCAGTTGAATGATAGGGCGTCCACTTTCCATGCTTGCTTGTGGTAAATCCTTGTGCAAAATCTCTGCAATTGACAGTTGTGAGGGGAGGCAAATAGATCTATGTCTGGGCATCCCCATTTCCTTATTATCATCCTGAAGACTTGTGGATCCAGTTTCCATTCGTGGGGATCCATGAGGTTTCGGCTTAGTTCATCTGCCAGAGTATTTGTTTTTCCTGGCAGGAATTGTGCTTGCAGGTGAACTTGAAAAGCCAATGCTGTGTCCCATAACGTCATTGCTTGTCTGCAGAGGGGGTAGGAATGAGTACCTCCCTGCTTGTTTATGTACCACATGACCGTAGTGCTGCCTGTCTTTATCAGTAATTGTCCTGGATGAAGTAGGTCCTTGAAAGCTGTCAGGGCATTTTGAACAGCTAGCATCTCTTTTTGACTGATGTGAAGATGCATCTGGTTTGCAGGCCAAGTCAGGTATAATCTGATGCATCCGTTGTCAGTGTCTGTCTGGCTGTGGGTAAACTGAATGGCAGACCCTTGTTGTGGTGACAGGCTTCTGTCCACCATCGAAACTCCTGTTGTAGGCAGGGAATGAGTGCAATTACTGTCTCCAGGCTGTGGCAATGCTGAGTCCAAACACTTTTTAGATACCATTGTAGTTTCCTCATATGCAGTCTGGCATATGGAATTAGAAGAATGCAGGATGCCATGAAACCCGAGGCCTGCAGGATTTTCCTTGCAGATAAGCGGGTTTTTGTTGCCAATTTCTTGAAGTAAGTAGTCAGTTGGTTTTGCTTGTCTGGCGTGAGATAAGCCATCTGGGCAGTTGTATTTAAGCTTGTACCCAGGAATATTATCTCTGGAGAGGGCACTAGTTTTGATTTCTTTTCGTTTACTGTGTACCCTATGCCAATTAGTAATGTCTTCACAAACGCCAGATGCTTTAAAAGAGTGTCTTTGTTCTCTGCTTGAATTAGGCAGTCATCCAAGTAGGGATATATTTGAATTCCTTTTTGTCTGCAAAACGCAATTACTGGTGCCAGGCATTTTGTAAAGACAATGGGCACAGTAGATAAGCCAAACGGCAGTGCAGAGAATTGGTAATGCATTGAGCCAGCTATGAATCTGAGGTATCTTCTGCAAGATTGTCTGATTGGGACATGCAGGTATGCCTCTTTTAGGTCCAAAGTTATCAGCCAAGCCCTCTTGCCCAGCATGGGCAGTAGCTGCTGAAGAGTCAACATCTTGAATTTTGGAACTTCCAGAAATGTATTTAGTATAGACAGGTCCAGAACTGGTCTCCAGGTTTTGTCCTTCCTGGGTACTAGGAAAAGTCTGGAGTAAAATCCTTGCCCCTGCTCTTGTTGTGGTACTTACTGAATGGCCCTCATGTCCATGAGAGCTGTAATTTGTTTTTGTGCCTCTGCCCATTGACTGTGTGGCAGGTCTGACATGCCCTTTGACCTTGGTAGAGTGTGAAAATGGAACCTGTAGCCTTGGGACACTATGTTCAGAACCCATTTGTCTTGGGTAACCATTTGCCAATTTGATGAAAAAAGTGCTAGTTTTCCCCCTAAGGGGGCTGTCAAAAGAAACCTGCTTGGAACTGGTAGAGGAAAGTCATTGGGACTGTTTCCTGTAAGGCTGTGATTTGTCTTCTCCACTTTTGGAGGTAGGAGCACCCCATTGTTTAGGCCTGTATGAGCCTTGGGGCTGAGATCTGCCTCTGGGACGCCTGTATCTGCCTCTTTGTGGTCTGTCTGAGACTGGAAAGGACCAATTTTAGAAGGCCAGTTCCTGCTAAACCTGGGTGGCTGTACCTGTAAGAAATCCTTGACTGTCTGCATGGATTTGGCTTTATCCTCCATTTTTTCAACACCTCTTCTGCTTTAGTACCAAACAAAGTATCATGCTGTAATGGTGCATCTAATAATTTTACTTTAACATGATCAGGCAGATTTTGTTCCTTTAACCAAGCATGCCTTCTAATAACACTACCTGTAACAGCTGCCCTGAAAGAGGCCTCCAGTGAATCATAACCACATTGCAAAGTATGCTTTCCCACTTGTTCAGTTGCATGCAATAAATCCTGCAATTCCTTGTTCTCTGAACATTCAGTATTTGTCAACATTTTCTGTTTAAGTAGTGACATTAAATATTGCTGATATTTAAGCATACAAAATTGACAATTTAAAGCCCTTACAGCCAGGGTGGCAGAAGTGTGTACTTTTTCCCCCCATCTGTCTAGAGCCCTAGAATCCCTATCAGAGGGGACAGGGTTTTTTGCAGTAGAAGCCTTAACCCCCTTGGGACCCTGAGATATAGTCTCTGGGTCAGCAGCGGGGTTTTTATATAGGAATTTATGAGAATCCAGGACCCTATAGTATCTGTCTGGCTTAGCAGGTGCAGGGGGTAAAGAGTCAGGGGACAGTCCGGACTCTGAAAATACATCTACAATGTCTAGAGCAGGTGGAATGGCAAGGGGTCTGTGTTGAGGAAGAAGCAGGAGGTCTCTGAGCCTTTTCTTAGACTCAGAATATTCTTGGCTCTCCCAGTGGAAATGCTCCCTCATAGTATGCAGCGTTTCCCCAAAAGAATAGTCCTCAGGAGAAGAGGCTGAAGGAATGGATTCTTCAGCATCAGAATCCTCATAGGGAAGCATGGAATAATCCTGTTCAGAAGAGGAATTAGAGGAAATAGATACCTGATCAGAAGAATCATACTCTGTCTCTTGCCTAGGCCTCTTATCAGGAGGGGGATGGGAGCCCCTGATCAAAGTAATTAGGTCTTCGGCCATTTTGAGCATCTGTTTTTTTAGGCATGGAAGTCTGAATAGGAGAATGCTGTACTTGTTTCTTTGTCTTTAGAGCTGCTTTAGTCTTTGCCTTGGAAGCTGAGAATGGCGTAACATATAGCTGTGGTAGGTCTGAAGACACCCTCAGAAGCCGATGCCTGCTCAGCGGCACCGGACCCATCTAAGGGATTGATTTCCAAGTGTCCAATACCTTGAGTTTCCAGAGGCCCAGTCGGCTCCACGTGGGAGTCAGTAGCGGCCTGTGGCTCTGAGGTAGTGGGCGCCAGGGGCTGTGAAAGCGCCTCACTGAGAACCGGCGACTGGCCTAGAAGAGGCTTCGACGTCGGTTTTGGACCTCGGATGCCTATCCTTGTCCTTGTAAACTCCGGATGTCAGCTGTTCCGCCGGCATTATATAATTAAATCTTCGGCCAAAGTAATGAAATGCAAAATCGAACCGACGCTTGATAGTGCATTGATTGAATCTAGCACAAAACTGACAGCTAGGAACGTTGTGATCAGGGCCTAGGCAAGAAATACGTGAAAGAAAACAAAAGGTGGATAAATGCCTGGTATACACCTCAAGCGAAAAAAAAAATGAAAAGACCAATGGTCTTTTCATCTTTTTTTTCGCCTAGGCAAGAAATACAGTAAGAGTGAAAATCCTTATGAGGTATTTGCTTCCCACAAGAAATACAATTGTTAACATTTTCTGACATCGGTCTGGAGCAAGAAAAGTTTCTAACGGGGTACTTAGCTTTAATGAAGACTTTGGTTCTGAAATTCAGATTTGAAAATCTCAGGAGTCGGCTGACCGGAACTTGCCAACTGCTTTTGCTTCAGGCACCGTCCGGCAAGAAAGACTGGAGAAAATGGCGTCGGCTGTATCTTTTACACCCCTGGCGCACTGACGTCAGGGAAGAGGCGACAGCAACTGACGCCGAACCTAGACTTTGGAATTCTGGCCGACTGCGGATAGCCTGCCAGCAGGATAACCCAAGAGTAATGACTGCAACAGTGAAACACGATGAACATAGCCTTCTATGCCCTTCGGTACTTTCCTACTTGTTTGCCTACCACAGGTCAAAGTCCCAATACGTTTCTCCCTCTTCAAATCACGTACTTCAGAAAGGAATCTATCTCTGCCTGCATGACCTAGGCTAGACAGCAGAAATTCTGTCATTTTTAGAGATATTTACTGACCACAGTTTACAGTCCCGCTAAGGTCAGTGAAGGACTACAAATAGCGAAAGTGAAGTTATTTCAACAAAGACTTACAGAAATCTTTACGTGAAGACTGGTGAGGACCTATACTGCAATGCTACATAAAGAAACTGATAAAAAGCTAATTTTTGTCCAGTGAAACATTGCTTATACATATTTAATTACAAAATTAAACGCAAGAGGTTATTTTTTCTTTATCGGTTCTATGACTAGACAACTTTCAGTCAGTCAGGAGAACACAGCTGAATACTTTCACATACTGCAAGAAAGTGGGGGAAGGAGGCTATGGAATTTTTACAACAGATGGATACAGTTATGTGTTATAATGGTTAAAAAAAACATAAAACTGCATCTTCCAATTGCAAACGCCTAACAATGAAAGGAACAGGTAAAGTGATGCATACACAGCACCAATTCACTTTGTGTAACCTAAATGAGAGAGGATACATGCCATTAATTCACAGAATGTCACAATAATCAGGTGTGCAGCTTAACTGTAAAACTACTGATATTAATGTTTTAGTACAAGAAGAAAGTATTACTTTTTCACGCTTAACTATTATAGTTAGAAAGTTACTAGTCAAGTGAGCAGCAATATAACTAAAGTAAGAAACTGTAATATGAGAAGCTATTTTTGCCTCATTAAAAAAAGAAAAATGTCATAACATAAATTTGAAAAAAGGTTATCTCTATTTCACAGCAGGAATTGGACAAGAAAGTGCTGCATTGCAATGGTACAGATAAAATGAATGCAGTCATAAAACAAAAATACTTTACAACTAAGCGAATATAGTAGATTTCTAGACATAAAACTGAGGAAAAGCATAAACAGTTTGTATGTTTATCACCAGCACTTTAAAGTAGTAACCTAAATGAGCAGGATTCCTGTAGTATTCTGCCACCTAAGGAAGTGAATCGGAGGCCGGTCAGCATTATCAGGACTACAAACTGTCAGCCTTAGAAAACCCTGTGAACTAACTACTTTACTTCTGAGGTATTAAAACGCATGTGAAACGATAGGCAGCAACTTGCTATCACATATGACAATGCAACTGCAGGTTCAGATCTTCACAAAGAGATATCTGAACTATTTGACTGTACAGGACTTGAAATGTTACACTTAATGATTAAAGACTATGTAAAGAAAGCAGATATCTTACTGGAAGAACTTAACATGATTAATGACTCTATGAATACTGACATCTCTTTTCCTAGAATTAAGAAAGACTATAACAATGTGTTCTATGAAGTGGATCAGTACTGTTTTAGAATTATGGAAAGAAAAGTTAAGAAACTAGAAAGAGACTTGAATGATTATAAAAATGGGATTGATGAATGTTATACATCTAAACAAAGCTGGTCCACTAGAAATATGAACAGAAATGGAGGGCCCCCACCTTTTCAAAATCAAAATGGGGACACACCATTGACTGAAACTTTAAGGCGCAGTGAGCGTCTTGCCCAAAAGCATTCTAATAACAACAACATGAATAATAATACCCCCAAAAATGTTGACAATCAGGGTTTTCAATTTCCCAATGAGCAGGAACAGAACACAGTTCCAGAACCAGCAAGCGTGGGGGAAACAGCGCAGATGATGTTGTTGTATACTAATGTAAATACTACAGTGGATGTACATTTCCCTCCATGTGTAACTGAAACCAAGAACAATTTTACTATTTTTAACTTCACAGAAAATCAAGTGAATGAAACATATTTTGATTTATTTACAAAGGGTTTCCACTTTGTACCATCTAAAAGTGTAGATATTACAAAAACAATTCTAGAATTCAAATTATACACAAGACAATTGAACTTGGATATTTTTTTCAAAGGTAAAAGTTTTCCAAAAGATCTTGTTAGCAGATCAAGTACATTCAACCCACCCCTACACCCCGTCATAAAAATCTTTGAGGACTTGGTAGAAGCTGAAATAAGGAATTTACCCAAGAAGAGGGTCTCAACATGCAACTTATCCCAAAATTCGTATACTCTTATTAAACAGTTAAGGGATGAGCAAATACGGGTGATGAAACCTGATAAAGGGGGTGGTGTGGTTTTAATGTATAAAAATGAATACGAGCAAGCTATTTATAATATGCTTCAGGACACAGAACAGTACAGCACTCTTTCATTGAATGAATTAAATATTGCATATGCTAGGATCAAAAACACCCTATATGATATGTTATTACAAGGTGTAATTAATGAAAAACTATACAATTACTTAATAGTTAACAAGCCTCTCACACCAGTAATTTTTGGGATACCCAAGGTACATAAGGGGTTAAAACCACTTAAATTTAGACCAATTGTTGCTGGTGCAGGTAGCATCACAGAACCCCTAGGCAAATTTGTTGACTCAACACTTAAAAAGGTTATTACTTCGATGCAACACATTTGTAAAGACTCATGGGAATTCCTGAAAAACATCAAAGAGAGTTATTTCTTTAAAGTGAACTATTTAGTCACAATAGATGTAATAGAATTATTCCCCAGCATTCCGCATTACACTGGTATACAATGGTTCAATGAAATTTTAACTGAATTCTCGAATTTTAGTAATAACATTATTAATTTATTATCAGATTTTATGGACATTATTCTAAACAACAATTTTATTTATTTTAACGGGGAATTTTTCAAGCAAAACAAAGGGGTTGCCATGGGCTCACCATGTGCCTCAGCATATGCAAATATTGTCCTCTGTCATTGGGAAAATGAGTTTATATTTGCATCACAATGGAAAAACAACATCTTGCACTACCAAAGGTATTTGGATGATATATGTATTCTATGGGAAGGTACTAAAACAAGTTTGGATGCTTTTTTGGTATATATAAATGAGACTACTGATTTCCTAAAATTTACATTTAATATTAATGAAAATCAGATGAATTATCTTGATGTGCTATTGTGTAAAAACATGGAATCACAAATATTTGAGTCTTCAATTTATAGAAAACCAACCTTCTCCAACACATATCTCCATTTTAGTAGTGCCCATCCTTTCTCACAGAAAAAAAGGCATTGTGAAAGGCCAATTCATCAGGGCCTCTAGAATGTGTAACACTGATAAGAGTTTTTCTGATGAAGTTCAAAGGTTGACAAAACTATTTCTTGAGAGAGGTTACCCTTTGACTCTAATAGAAGAAATGTATCAACAAGTTTTGTCAAAAAGAACTGATATATACAGTCCATTGTTGGGCATAGGTACAGAGCCAATTTCAACATCAAATACCACGTCTGAAGTTACGTTGAAACCCCCTTTTTCCCATACCACTTTTAGTTGTACTTTTAATAATGACACTAGTAAAATAAAAAACATGGTTAGCAAACTTTGGCCCATTTTAACTTCGAATGAAGACACTAGGAAATGGATACCAGAAAGGCCAACATTTGTAGATGCAAGAAATATTAATTTAAAAGACATGTTTGAGAAGCAACTTCCACCACAATTGATTAATAGAGGTGGTAAGGTTGGAACTTACAAATGTAATAGTTGCAAACAATGTTCCTCTATTATGGAAACTAATGTTTATTATATCAAATCAAGGAAATTTACCTTAAAATCAACATGTTATTGTAACTGTGGCTCAAAAGGTGTTATCTATTTAGGTATTTGCCAAGAATGTGATAGTTTCTATGTGGGCAAATCCGAAAGAACATTACGTAAAAGAATTTACGAACATCTTTATGATATTCGGAAAATGAAAGAAACGAATGCATTTGTTAAACATCTTACTAACTGCCCCAAGACGGTACCAAAATTTTTGGTTATTGAGCAGGTCCCTCCCAACCCCAGAGGTGGAGACTGGGAAACTTCCATAGAGTTTAAAGAACTGAATTGGCAGTTAAAATTAAATGCATCGAAAGCCCCTGGACTTAATGAAGCCATTAGTATCACTAGTCTTCTTAAACTAAGGAGGGCAAAACTGTGACTATGATAAGCTTTTAAGTATTTTATGTACATAAATATAGTAGATTTTAACATAGAACTGTTAATAATAATAATTTTTTGGTACATTTAAATTATGATTAGATAAAGATATGTTGTTGTATATGAGTTAAACATTTGTTTATTTAATATTTAATTTTTAAACAAATTGTTACTTTACGTCAACGTAACCATACGCATTCTAGGCTCATTTGTTTTCTGCCCCCTTTTTTAGATGAAACTTTGGTTTCTGATTAATACGAGCCAAATACATCTTGTTTTTAAATATGTACAGTAACGGATATTTCTAACATATTTCCAACATATTTTCAACATTTTTAATATACTTTCAATACAATTATAATTTAATATTTATATTTTTATATTTATATTTATAGTCTAAACAGAGTTTTAAATTAATATTATATTTATATATTTATATATTTAACATCATTTCATATATTTATTTTAACAGATGTCCATAAAAATAATTTTAAAACATAAAATTTTAAGACACAGTAATAAGTAAACAATTGTATTTATAATGCTTATATTTTTATTTATTTTATAAATATATATTTAATATGTTTAATTTAAATGAAATTATTTTTATGAGTGTTTCAAATAATAATATTAATAAAGTAATGTACTGTCAGTATACATCGCAGTCCTAAGTTATGACTTAGTTTACATTTTTATGAGAATGGTACCTCCAAAAAGGTTTTATTTATAATAGTTTCTTTGAAGTTGTCCAAGTCTAGTAAAATAAAGTAGAAATTATTGTAATACACATATTTATAGGACAAAGAGCAAATGGTTGTATTTTTTAACATCCATGGGGAATGTAAATAATTCAACGAACACTGTTAACTAGATTTTAGACATCTAAAGGCTTTTTATTAACAATGTTTATTTTTTACTTGGTTTTAGACAATTGAGGCAATACAGCAATGTTTTGAACAAGCATTTCATTTTAAGCACATTTTATTGTGCTTTAGGAGTGAAAATACGCTCACTACAAGCTTTGATTTAGATCACGGTAAAATGATGTCACTAAAAGCAACTGCAGTAACAAGCAAAGTTTTGTTTTTTAAATTGTGTGTAATTAACTTTGTAATTGGATAATTGATTTAAAAAGCTAGTATATAAGCACAGCAGATTTTGTAGGTGGTTCATCTTGAAAAAGCCTGTCACAGCAACAGGTGAAAGCGCTTGAATTTACTCGATGTTACAAGTTGGATTTTTTATCTTTTCTTGGATTAACTGTTCGTGCATTTTTAACCATTGGTAAAGTAATAAAGTATTTTTTATCTACGATTTGAGGAATATTTTGTTCCAGTCAAAGGAGAGTTTATTGGGCTTCAGTGCTTGCATACGCATTTTTTCTTGGCTCATTAAAAAAAGAAAAATGTCATAACATAAATTTGAAAAAAGGTTATCTCTATTTCACAGCAGGAATTGGACAAGAAAGTGCTGCATTGCAATGGTACAGATAAAATGAATGCAGTCATAAAACAAAAATACTTTACAACTAAGCGAATATAGTAGATTTCTAGACATAAAACTGAGGAAAAGCATAAACAGTTTGTATGTTTATCACCAGCACTTTAAAGTAGTAACCTAAATGAGCAGGATTCCTGTAGTATTCTGCCACCTAAGGAAGTGAATCGGAGGCCGGTCAGCATTATCAGGACTACAAACTGTCAGCCTTAGAAAACCCTGTGAACTAACTACTTTACTTCTGAGGTATTAAAACGCATGTGAAACGATAGGCAGCAACTTGCTATCACATATGAGTGTAAGTCAGGGTAAAAATTAAAGCAGTGAGGTTCCCAATGCTACGCAAGATGCTTGAAATTCACACTGTTACAATTCTATCCATATAGGAGTTAAAAAAAACTCACTTTCTTACGTCTAGTATGACTCACATAAAGGGCACTTGAAATTGATGTTGCAAAACCAGGAGGAGGAATTATAAAACAAAACCATGTTAGTGTGACAGGCAACACAATGGTTATTTTGTAGAAGAACATTTTAAAAAATATAATAAGAAGCACTTAGATTGTTTGTAATGCATTAAAACTGCACATACTTTAAAGTTTCAGGGTGGCATTTTCCTTTCAAGTAACATGCAGAGAAATGCTTCATAACAGGCTATCAGTACATTTCAATCTCTTGTGTACAGTATATTTTATAGGTTCATAGCTAGGTATTAGGCTATTGGCCCTAGGGCCTATATAAGCCTAGCCAAACCGTACCCTGGCTTTTGCCACCCAAGAAAATTCTTTTCCCGTGCCCCTGTCAAGCAGAGCCACAGATGTGATCCCCGGGGTGAATTTCCTATCTCCCATCCAATCATCAAGATTTTTCTTGAAGAGTGCTAATGAGGAGCTTTGTTTGATATAGATAGGTAGTTTGTTCCAGAGTATGTGAAGTCTCTGGGAAAGGAATCTATCCCTCCAGCATATTCTGTTTATTATGGTGACAAAGTTTAAGTCCCTAGAGCGTGTAGCTCGGAGGGATTGGGATTTCTTTAAGTAGAGCATGTCCAGCAGTTCTGGGTTTGACATAGCTTTGTATGTTAGGCAAAGATCACCTCTGAGTAGGCGATATGCAGCAGAGTAAAGCTGGAGTTTTTTGAGACAGTCTGTGTAGGGCATCTGTTTGAGGTTGGTAATCCTCTTTGTGAGGTATTTCTGTGGCCTTTCCAGTTGTTGTAGATGTCTTGTGAGGTACATAACAAAAGGGGAGTTGTACTCTATAATGGGTCTAATGAGTGATGAGTAGAGGGGAACAATGACCTCTTTTTCCTGGACAAGAAACCTTTTGTGATGAGGTGTGCCAAGTAGAAGGATTTCCCGACTACTGTGGCAATGTGATTATCAAAGGAGAGACTACTGTCCACCTGTGTCCCAAGGTCTCTTATCACACTTTTGGTGTTAAGTAGACTACCGCCTATGTGGTAGTTCATGGGTACAGAGTTTTTACCAAAGGGGATGACAATGCACTTTTTGGCAATGAGCTTGAGGCCATGGCTTTGACACCAGGCATCTGTCTCAGTGAGGCCCTTCTGTAGGATGTCCACATTGTTAGGAGTTTTGATTATGGCTCTTAGTTTGCAGTTATCTCCAAACTGTGTTAGCCAAAGACCTTTTGTGTTAGCCTGTACTTCAGAGAAGTAGATACCAAGCAGGAGAGGACCTAGGACTGAACCCTGTGGTACTCCACTTGTCACTGATTTGAAGTTGGATTTAGAGTCTGCTACTTTCACAGTGTGGGTTCTGTCAGTAAGCCAGTTGGCAACCCATCTTGGGACAGGGATTTATACCTAGTTTAGTGAGTTTATCTATAATTCCAGAATGGGGGATGGTGTTGAAAGCCTTGGCAAGATCTAGATAGGCTGTGTGAACCACTTTACCCTCATCTACGGCTTTGGTGACTGCTTCAAATAAGTCTATCAGGCTTAGGAGGCATGCTCTGCCTTTTACAAACCCGAACTAGGTAGGGTCCAGAGTTTGGAGATTACCAGTGTCATTGTTTATAAGTTCCATGATGATACGCTCCATAGCCTTGCAGACCAGGCTTGTCAGGCTAATGGGGCAGTAGTTTCTGGGGTCCGTGGTGGCTCCCCATTTGTGGAGTGGGATAACCGTTGCTGTGCGCCATTCAGTGGGCACAAAGCCTGAGGTGAGGCTATGATTGAACATGGTACTTAGGTGAGGTGCCAGTTCGTTCTGTAGTTCATGTAGAACGCAGCCTGGGATGTTGTCAGGTCCCATGGATGCTGTGTTCTTGGCTTTGGAGAGTGTGTTTTTTTTTTTACCTGTGTAGTTGTGATTACAGGAACTTTGCATTCTTCCGGTACAGAGATGGGCCCTTTGGGGGATGAGAGAGGGGTAAAGTTAGAACTGAACCTATCTGCCAGGATGTTGGCAATATCAGTTGGTTCTGTATATTTAGTGCCATTGTGCTATAACTCAGAGCAGATCTGAGTGTTGCCATTGAGATTCTTGACATAGCTATAAAATGCTTTGTGGTTGTCTTTAGAATCAGTGGCGATTTTGTTTTCGTAACTAGCTTTGGAGGATTTTATGAGGGATCTCAGCTTCTTACTGAGGCTGACCAGGGAGTTCCTCCAATCATTGGATTTTACTCTTTTTTGCAACAGTTTCTTTCTTCTGTTGTAGAGTTTGTTTATGGCAGGGGAACCACCAGATTGGCTTCCTTTTTTTGGAGGATAGCATCTTGGTTCTGTTAGGGACTGCATGATCCATGCACTCGTGTAAGTGCTTATAAAGTGCAATTATATAGGTTTTAGCAGTCGCACCTCTATTGTCCATCAGCATGGGTATCATGAAGTTTGCCACTTCTGTCCTTAGAAGCGTGAAGTTGGCTTTGGAGAAATTTTTTACAGTGGTTTCCCTAATGGGGGGTGGGGGTGGGATGTGGATATCTAGGGTGATTTGCTTGTGGTCGGATCTGACCAAAGAGGAATTGGCCTCTGGTGTGGAACACCGGCTGCCCATGTTGGTAATGACCAGGTCTAGGATACTGCTGCCCCTGGTGGGGGTGTGGATAATCTGTTCCAAGGTGTTGGAATTTATGAATTCCAGAAAACATTGAGCACAAAAGTTGGTTCCCAGTTAATGGTGGGATAGTTGAAATTGCCCATTATTAGGGTGTTAGGTTGTACCCTAATATTTTCCAGTGTATCAAGAAATGAGGAGTGGGAATCCTGGGGCATGGTGGGGATCTGTAGCAAGCTACAATTTGGATTGCGGTCTTGCCCAGAGTTAGTTGCACTTGGATAATCTCGGATGCATTATGCTGAGCAACTAGCCTGGAGGTGTGGATATCCTTAATGAATATGAACACGCCTCCGCCTTTAGTGCTTCGGTCCAGGTTAGGTGGCCAAACGGTGTGGTATGAATTATAGATTGGTAATGCAGGGGTGCTCTCTGGAGCCTTGAACCAGGTCTCTGTCACTGCACAGATGTCAATGTTCTCCATTTTAAAGAGTGCCTCAAGTGAGTGCATTTTGAGGTTTAGACTTCTAGCATTAAGTAGCATTATCCTCAGATTTTGCTTGCGTGTACCTGTTACGGTGGTGAATTTGTCATTTGAATCTTGCCTAAAAAAGGCACTATAGGGGTGGCAAGAGCCTTAGCCGGTAACCGGAATCCCAAGGGCAATAGGTGCAGGCCATCTCTGGCAAAGCATTGTGGTTTGTCGATCATGTCATCCCAGGCAGACAGATACTAGATCCCCTTAGAATGACACCACCAGCTTAGCCAATTGTTGAAGTCAATCATTTTGTCTTTGTACTGTGGTATCATTCTGGGTGATGGAGGATGCTACTCAGGGCTAGGGTTATACCTGCCTGGCCTACAAGATCGGACAGCTCCTCCATGTCTCTTTTCATGTAGTCCAGGGAGGTACGTCTCAGGTCATTCACACCAACATGGACAATGACAGAGTCATATTTGTACTTGTTGTGGAGTGACCTGACTGCATGCGTTATGCAGTGGATCCTGACACTCGTTTTTGTTGCAAACAATTGTTAAAATTGTATTTTTTATTCAATTTATGTGTTAAAGTTTGAAGGACAGCCATGCTCTCCGTAAAGTTTTTACATTAGAGGCAAGAAACAAGAATTAGTTATGCCCCTAAACTAGTGACCTGATTTTTTTTTTTTAATTTCCCTGACTTCTCTCGGAGGACAGACACAATGAAGGAAACATAGCATTTAGAAATGTACCTATAAAAAATATATATAAAGTCTTTTTTTGCATTTATCATCAAATGACATGCACCTGGTGTATGAAAGAAAGGCCTGACAATGTGAAGTAGGCAGTCCATTACTGGCACTCATTCTCACTCTGACCTCTTGGCCTGCCACAGGGAAGCAGGCATGCATCTGTCTTCCTCATGTCCTCAAGGTTATTCATGTACACCAGCAGATGGTCTCTACCTGAGATAAACTCATTTAGTACAGTAGCTTTAGTGAGTTCCCCTGAAGTATGTCACGTAAAGTTATGTCTGTGTACAGTGGATTCCATGAGGTGTGTATATCTGTGTGTGTGTTAGCGACTTATGGAGCAAAATACAGTGACCTAAGCACAAAGCGCTGAATGATAATGCTTATGTCACTTTTATTTTGGAGTTATATTAAGTCTGAGATTAAGCTTTAGTCTTGACTAATATCATTTACCTTCACTAATTCTCACATCACAATAAGCAGGAAAAACAACACTGTGTGTAGTGAAATGTGTCAAGATTTTACTCTGAACTTGTAGGTGAACAGCTCTTTATGGGTTCACTGCAAGTCTCCCCCACATTGTAAGGAATGGTTTTTACATGGCCTGAAGAATATTGTAGCTTCATTCTTTTAAGATTTTCCAACACATTTTATTCTTGGTAAGAATCCAACATGAAGAACTTTCAGTTGGTATCTGGTTTCAACTCCTTCAGCATTTTTCTTTTTTACTATCATTTTCTTATAGATAGCTACTAGGCAGGTGGTCTGAGAGACCAAGTTCCAAATAGCCCAAGAGTACTCTCTGGTTAAGCGACTTGCTCAGATGGCAAACAAGAGGCGGAGAGAATCAAACTCTGGACAACAAAAGGCAGCTCATTATGAATTAGTAGCATTACTCCTCTGCTCTGAATGCCACACAACACACACACATGCACACAAGCTCATAATCCCTTTCTCTGTTTTTTGTGAATCCTGAATATTCTAAGGTACTGAGTGTTGCATAATTTGTTTGCTGCAGCTGATATTTAGGAGTTTAAATTATGTTTTAAAGGTTTTGACTAAGGTTCTGGACTTTTATTACAACTGATGGGAAACATACTGCCTTATACTAAGTGCACTATTCCAGTGATAACCTAAATTTGCAAAACAGATGCAAAAAAGCCCCCCCCCCCAAAAAAAAAAAAAAAAAAAAACATGTTGGTGAAAGGATTAGCCAGCAACTGGTCACATTGAATAATTGCTCTACTCATGTAAACAAATATAAATGGATAACATAAAATAAAGTGCAACATTTGCAATGGTCTGAGCTTTGTGTAATGGTTTGACCAGGAGTTCATGCAGTTACTGAGAAAAAATAAAGTACAAGGAAACATTATCTGGATTTTTGTAGTGCAAAACATTAATCATACTAAAAATGAACTGATCAACATTTATGCAGATAACAGAACTTTTAAGAAATTTCACTAGAGGGGAGGCAGTGCTGAATTGAGGAAGACTACATTTTGCCTGCAGTGAATGCAGTATTTTTTTTTTGGCTGAATGCTGCTGTTTATGAGGCTCTTTTTGGTAAAAGATAAGTAATCAAATACAGAATAAGGACGCTTCCACCATACCACAAATCCTATTTCTATTTTTCTCGCCAAGCTCATTATTACATTTGATTTGCACTCATTCAGACTGTGCTCCTTGTATCCTGGTTGTCAGCTCATATCTAAGAGATGAGTGAGCCCTTATTCCTTGCTCTAGGTATTAGCGAAGAAAATGAGGAGTCTGACAGTTTAGTTGCGTGAGAACATAACTGTTACTTTTAGCAAAACGTGGAGGTGATTCTAAGACCATCCATGTCCTTATAGACGAAAAAACTGCCCTATGCTCATGAGGGTCTGTAGTTTTGAAATCTTCTTAGCTGAGGTGATGGAAAGTAGCAAACCTTTTCCATGTTAGACACTTGAGGAGGGCTAAAACAGCAAGCTGAAAAGGGGGCTGTATCTCCCTTACCAAGACAAAGTTCAAGCTCCATGGAGGAACAACAGTTTTGCTTGGTGGTGTCGGATGAAACACTCCCTTCAAAAAGCACTTCAGCGACTGCAGGGATGCTGAGTTGCTTCTGCAAGGATGCAGGCTGCAATGGCTAAGATATGTACCTTACGAAAACCAAAAAAACAAGTAACTCCCGAATACCGGCATAAAGCAAATAAATAACAAAACAAACAATGGAAAAAACTGAGGAAACGAGAGAGCCAAAAACCTGTCCTCAGGTGCAAAAGACATGTCTAGCAACAAGTCATCCAGTGTTTGTTTTGGTAAGATATGTACATTAGATATAAAAAAAGTGTACACACCCCTGTTAAAATAAAAAAAACGAGACCACAATAAATCATTTCAAAACTTTTTCCACCTTTAATGTGACCTATAACCTGTATAATTCAATTGAAAAACAAACAAATATGTTGGGGAGGGAAATATAAACTATAAAAAAAGTACAATAAGCTGGATGCATAAATGTGCACACCCTTAAAATAATACTTTGTTGAAGCACATTTTGATTTAATTACAGCATTCAGTCTTCTTGGGTACACACCTGCCATCAATTAAAGAGACTCTGACTAACCCTACATAAAGTTCAGTTGTCCTAGTAGGATTTTCCTGACATTTACTCAGTTGTCTAATACAGCAAAAGCCATGGTTCACAGAGAGCTTACAAAGCATCAAAGGGATCTCATTGTTGAAAGGTATCAGTCAGGAGAAGGGTACAAAAAATGTTCCACAGCATTGGATATACCATGGAACACAGTGACGACAGTCATCCAAAAGTAGAGAAAATATGGAACAACAGTGACACTGCAAAGAACTGGACGGCCCTCCAAAATTGATGAAAAGCAAGACAAAAACTGGTCAGGGAGGCTGCCAAGAGATGTACAGCAATACTGAGGGAGCTGCAGGAATTTCTGGCAAGCACTGGTTGTGCACTACATGTGGCAACAATCTCCCGTATTCTCCATATGTCTGGGTTATGGGGTAGGTTTGCAAGATGGAAACCTTTTCTTACACACAAAAAAAATCCAGGCCTGGCTAAAACTTGCCAAACAGTACATCAAGTCTCCTAAAAGCATGTTTGAAAATGTTTTATGGTTTAATGAGACAAAGGCTGAACTTTTTGGCCACAATTCCAAAAGGTACGTTTGGCACATAAACAACACTTTGCATCACCAAAAGAATACCATCCCCATGTTGAAGCATGGTGGTGGCAGTATCATGCTTTGGGGTTGCTTTTCTTCAGCTTGAACTGGGGCTTTAGTCAAGGTGGAGGGAATTATGAACAGTTCCAAATACCAGTCACGTTTGGCTCAAAACCTTCAGGCATCTGCTAGAAAGCTGAAGATGAAGAGGAATTTCACCTTTCAACATGACAATGACTCCAAGCATACATCCAAATCAACCAAAGAATGGCTTCCCCAGAAGAAAAGTTAAGTTTTGGAATGGCCCAGCCAGAGCCCAGACCTAAATCCAAAAGAAAATCTTTGGGGTGACCTGAAAAGGGCTGTGCACAAGAGATGTCCTCACAATCTGACAGATTTGGAGCACTTTTGCAAGGAAGAGTGGGCAAATACCGCCAAGTCAAGATGTGCCATGCTGATAGACTCCTACCCAAGAAGACTAAATGCTGTAATGAAGTCAAAAGGTGCTTCAGCAAAGTAGTAGTTTAAGGGTGTGCACACTTATGCAATCAGCTTATTGTACTTTTTTTATTTTTTATATTTTTCCCGTAACAGATTTGTATGTTCTTCAATTGAATTGTACAGGTTATAGGTCACATTAAAGGTGGGAAAAGTTTTGAAATTATTTATTGTGGTCTAATTTTTTTATATCACAAAATTCTGCCATTTTATAGGGTTGTATAAACTTTATATCCACTGTACCTTTACAGAAGCATGCATCTGCCTTGAGAATTGAACAGCTCACTTAAGCTGCAGAATCATGAACACTGGTGCTGGGCTTGTATCCTGATCTTTCCTGTGGCATCAGCTAGAAGCCTCTTCAATTTGGCTGAAAGGGTCTGTATTAGATGAACGAAAGTTCATCTTGGCGAATGCTCACATGAGCAAATATCCAGGTACTCGAAACTGCAATTGTGGGGGGCTTGTGCCCCCCCAAATATATATTCCAACTCAGAGATCGTACTTCAGTGAGGAAAGGGCAAATATTCCCATCTTCATTGTACCGCAATCTCACAATTGCGGTTTCGAGTTCTGCAATAATCGCTCCTGTGAGCATTCACTAAGATGAACTTTCGTTCATCTAATATAGACCCGGCTTAAATAGTGGCAGGCTTGATAGCATCCTTAAGTTAGATTAACAAGTCGTCAGTGAACCAGTGCCTGTAGGGCAAGAGAATAAAAATCACTGATTTAGTAAACTGTAGTGTTTTTAGGTTAGGGTGCATAAGGGTCACCTTCTCCTGAGTTAGAAGATCCATTTGCAATGTCACCATGTGAGGTCTCACCCTGGACACCTGAAGGAAGAGGGAGAACCAGTCCTGTTTGGGGCAAAGTATTGCTATAAAGAACATTCTTGCCCCCCTACTCCCTTGTTTTCTGGAAGGCCAGAGAAGAAGAGGAATCAGAGGGAATGCATACAGAAAACAGATCAGCTCATCTGAAGGAGAAGGTAGCTTTCTGCTTGTGTTATGGACAAGAACCTTAACTGCATAGCTCTAACGTACCCCTTCAAATCAAGTAATCCTATACCACCTTGTTCTATTGGAACTCTACAACAGAAGGAAGAAACTGTTGCAAAAGAGACTAAAATCCCATGAGTGGAGGAGCTCCCTGGTCAGCCTCAGTAAGAAGCCGAGATCCCTCATAAAATCCTCCAAAGCTAGCTATGAAAACAAAATCGCCATTGATTAAAGGACGACTACAAAGCATTCTATAGCTATGTCAAGAATCTCGATGGCAACACCCAGATCTGCTCTGAGTTACAGCATAATGGCACGAAAATTACAGAACCAACCGATACTGCCAACATCCTGGGAGATAGGTTCAGTGGTAACTTTACCCCCCTCTCACCCCCTAAAGGGCCCATATAAATACCAGAAGAATGCAGAGTCCCTGTAAATCACAACTACGCAGGTAAAAACTGCACTCTCTAAAGCCAAGAGCAGAGCATCCATGGGACCGGACAATATCCTGCGTTTTACATGAACTTCAGAACAAACTGGCTCCCCACCTAAGCACCATGTTCAATCATAGCCTCATGTCAGGCTTCGTGACACTGAATGGCACACAGCAACTGTTATCCCACTCCACAAAGGGGGAGCCACCACAGACACCGGGAACTATCACCCTATTAGTTTAACGAGCCTGGTCTGAAAGGCAATGGAACATATCATCATGGAACTCATAAACAAAGACACTGGTAACCTCCAAACTCTGACCCCACCCAGTTCAGGTTTGTGAAAGGTAGATCATGCCTCCTGAACCTGATCGACTTCTTTGAGGCAGTCACCAAAGCCGTGGACGAAGGTAAGGTGGTTCACACAGCTTATCTTGACCTCGGTAAGGCCTTAGACACCATCCCCCATTCTGGAATTATAGATAAACTATAAATCCCTACATCACAAGATGGGTTGCCAACTGGCTCACTAACAGAACCCACACTGTAAAAGTTGCAGACTCCAAATCTGACTTCAAACCAGTGACAAGTGGAATACCACAGGGTTCAGTCCTGGGTCCTCTCCTGTTTGGTATCTACTTCTCTAAAGTACAGGCTAACACAGAAGGTCTCTGGCTAATGAAGTATGCAGATGACTGCAAATTAGGAGCTATAGTCAAGTCCCCAAATGACATGGACATCTTACAGAAGGGCCTCAATGGGACAGATGCCTGGTATTAGAGCCATGGCCTCAAGCTCAACACCAAAAAGTGCACTGTCATCCCCTTTGGAAAAAACTCTGTACCCATGAACTACCACATAGGCAGCAGTCTACTTAACGCTGAATGTGTGATGAGACCTTGGGACTCAGGTGGACAGTAGTCTCTCCTTTGATAGTCACATCGCCACAGCAGTCAGGAAATCCTTTTACATTGCACACCTCATCACAAAAGTGTTCTCTCCAGGAAAAAAAGAGGTCATTGTTCCCCTATACTCAGCTCTCGTTAGACCCATTATAGAGTACAATGCCCCTTTTGGAATGTACCTCACAAGACATCTGCAACAGCTGGAAAGGCAGCATAAGTACCTAACAAAGAGGATTACTGGACTCAAACAGATGCCCTATGCTGACCATCTCAAAAAACTCCAACTTTACTCCGTAGCATATCACCTACTCTGAGGTGATCTCTGCCTAACATACAAAGCTATGTCAAACCCAGAGCTGTCGGACATGCTACACCTAAAGAAATCACAATCCCTCCAAGCTACACGTTCTAGGGACTTAAACCTTGTCACCACAATAAACAGAACATGCTTGAGTGATAGATTCCTGTCCCAGAGACTTCCCATACTCTGGAACAAGCTACCTATCTAAGTCAAGCAGAGTTCCTCATTAGCACTCTTCAAGAAAAATCTTGATGAGTGGACGGGAAATAGGAAATTCACCCCGGGGATCCCTTCTGTGGCTGTGCTTGACAGGGGCACAGGAAAATAACTTTCTTGGGTGGTGTATGCCAGGGAACCTTGTTGGCTAGGCTTACTTAGGCCCTTGGGCCAATAGCCTAGTAACTACCTATGAATAATCAACATGTACCACTTGACCCCTGCCTTTTTCCCCTTGGAGATAAATTCTTTCAGCTCTCGTTGATAAAAAATTTGCCTGACCCTTGTATAAAACTAAAGGGACTAAAACATTTTTATTGCTTGTATTTTGATATCCATATGCACAAACAAGGGCTTCCATTTTCTGAGTTTTTGTATTGTCTTTCATTTTGTCTCTTCCCACATATACTTAGCTGCCATAATAAAATCCTTTGTAACCCATACGCCTAAATATTTCATTTTGTCATGTCCTCATAAATATGGGTATTAATGAACCACATAAAGTGTGGATACATAATTTACATCTGTAGCTTTTGTTTTACCTTCATTAATTTTATATCCCAAACTTGGAACTGCCTCAGAATGTTCCACAACACTGAGATGTCCTTTTCTGGTTTCATCAGATATAAAATACCATCATCTGCAAATAAAGCCAACTTTCTGGATTACCATACCCAATTATATCCTTGAATTTCTATGTCCCTTATTTTCTTTGCCAGTGGTTCTAAACATAAAGCAAACAACAAAGGGGAAAGAAAATACCCTGCCTGGTTCCTCTATTTAGACACAACGCATCACAGAGGAACCCTCCCACTTTGATTTTTCCCTCTGACCTCTCATACATCCTCCTAATGAACCTTAATATTGTTTCAGGGAATGGAAATGCTTCCATTGTCCTGCTCATAAAATCCCTCCATGTGGTTCCCTGTGGATTATCATTGTTCTGTTTATGTTTTCACCAAACCATAGTGATCCATATCTATCAATTTTGACAACACCTGTCAGGAATGAGGGAGGAATTTTCAGTAAAATGGTCAGTGAAGGCTGAGATTTTCAAACCCTGCATCATGAAGTATCTGTTGTGAGGTCAAGTTTGACGTGAACATCACCCGCTGATTCTGCTGTCTGATTATGCAATGACAGTAACAAACACATGCTAAGAGCATGTCAAGTGTCATAAAAAGAGAAGTGTGTTGAAGCAATTTCTGAAAGGGAAAACATTCAAAGCCTTACTATTCTGTCAATGCTCACAAGGAGAAAACTAATGAGGGCAACTTAACAGGAGGATTTATATAAGCTGGGGAAGGATATAATGTGTCCTGAGTTACTGTCTGCCATGAAATAAAGACGCTCGTTTTCATGCTAGAAGGGACAAACAGCATGCAAATGTCTTTGAGGTATGAAGATAGTTCATGTCTCACAACAAACAATTTAAGATGTTACTATTATTAACAATGACTCAGGAACAACTAAATCTGTCCCATATTCCAGTTCAGCCTGTTCTGGGTGGAGGCTATGAATGCCATTTTTAAATCCTTTGTGCTTTTTAGTAAAGCAAATGAAACGTAAGCAACTGGCCAGAATTAACCTTTTCTCTTAGGCTGTGGAGCTTAACAGTGAGTCCCATTAAATGAACTAGACCCTGGTAATATGCAAGAGCAAGGTTAGGAAAGTGAAACAGGCAAGGAGATAACAAGAAACAGCCCCAAAGCATGAGAGGTAAGTTACATGACTAGGCATAACTGAGAAGTAGCAAAGAAACGAAAAGATGCTTTGCTTTGCAGGGAAAACTTGCATTACTTCTAATATAACAGAAGGAACTGAGATGAAACAACAGTATAAATGAGAAGGAGATCAGAAAAGATGGTAAACAGTGCAAAGCAAAAGATCACTGACAACTGGTTATGTAGCTAAGGCAGCACCTCATCTGCTACTGATAAAATACACCAGCAGGAAGTCTCTTGATACTTTTATCACTCAGTCAGACGCCATACTTCCTTTTAGCATCTTCAGTTTCCTAATCTCACGTTTACGTTGCCTGAAGTGTACTTTTAACTTTTAGCTATAGTGAAAGCACATTCTGCAATATAATACATAACCATACAGTTTATGATACTTGGACAATTATTCCATATGTACAATGTGTTTTCAACAATGATCCACTTCTAAGTTCTTCTATGTCCTACTGATTGAGAGTTCCACTTTCTAAAAAGGTCCAACCTCTTTCTGTAGATGTGTGTGTGTGTGTGTGTGAGGCAGGGGTGTGCAAACAGGTTAAAAAAAAAAAAAAAAAAAAAAAAAAAAAAAACGAAGAAAGAAAACTTCCTGGGGGTCGGGGAGGAAAGACAAAAGAGATTAGACAAAAAATAAAGAAGGAGGAAAAGGACAGGAAAAGGGCAATAACAAAGGGCAATTACAATTAAGATCCTCACTATTTAATACTATCAGAACTTCAGCAGTTCAGTGAATGACAAATGGGAAAACAGTGACAAAAATGACTGACAGCAAAGTAGCACTCTTAAAAAGGTAATGGCACTCATTTCTGGTCACAGGCTGCATCTTGGAATGGATTCCCAAAGCCAGCTGTACAAAGTTTAAATTTCTCTGATGTCACTGAGATCACTGTATTGTCCTGAGATGCAGCAACCTCAGAGTTTACTATATTAAGCAGGACAATTTAGGGGATGTCCTGCTAGGAACGAGGGTGGGGGAGCAAAACATCCACAGAAAACACTTGGTTACAATGTTTCTTTAAATTCTCATTTGCATGTATGGTCACAGACAGGTAGGCCAAAATGAAATGTTTAGCAGCTAAATGCCCCGAGTAACTCATGGTTACTTTCATGGGTTTTATGATTTCTTAAAGATTTTATGATTTCTTATCAATTGCTTCTTCATATATTCTGAATTGGGCATCTTACAACATAGCCTGACAACCATTCACAACGATTTACTACAGCTGGTGGGACTTCAGGTTCAGTTTGTGTGGTACAGGGGATTCTGCTAAACATAGCCTTTTTAATGCAGTTTTCAGTTTACCTGCTCACCTCTTCCTGACACCCATTAATCTCCAAGCTCTTATTCTATGAAGCTCGTTCTATAAATTCTCATTCTAGGGTTCACTGCAGTGCACTTGCCCAGTTCTGAAATAAAGCAAATTTACAACTATGCATGCTGTGACCTGGGTAGCACACTGAGTAACACTATCACCTCACAACACGAGATTTTCAAGTTTGGTTACAAGCTGGGGTGCATTCTGTTTGGAGTCTATATGTCCCCCCTTTGTTCATGTGGGATTCCTCCACACACTACAATTTAATACAGCATCCCAAAGACATGCATAGGTGGACTGTCAACTATAACAGTCTGTAGGAGTGCAGACAATATGTGTGTGACGCACAAGAAAGGCCTGGCAACCCACTTCTGTCCACATATTGCACTGTAGACTCCATGGACAGTGACAGCTGCTCAAAGAGTTACTAGAGGAGCTGGATGTGGCTTCAACCCAATGGCTAGATGCCCTCAGCTCTGTTTTCTACTGTATTTACATTGCATAAGTGCAATCTGCCAGAAACCACAGCATTCATACAAAGTAATGAATATATAATTACAGCAGTTCAGCTGACAATAAATACTGTAACCCACAATCCTCTGAACATGTAAAACAACTAACAATACTACCATGGCATGAGAATACTTCTCTTATAAAAAAAAAAAAAATATATATATATATATATATATATATATATATATATATATATATATCTACATATATATATCAATCATTCTGGCATGCTAAACTCCCAAAACATCCATCCAGCACTTACTTCACACAGACCAACAAGTCATCGAAAACTATGCAGGTGACTGCCACACCTCTTTACAACCAAAGCCAGTGACTGAACTAGGAGCGTATGAGCGACTATGTTGATGAACTAACAGCACTGTTCACAATCACTGGTTCATATAGATATATATATATATACATATATATATATATATATATATATATATATATATATATATATATATGTACACACACATATGCACAAATATGGATGTACATATATACATGCAAAAACAAATCTATTTTATATATGTGTGTGTGTGTATTTACGTATGTATATGTGTGTATGTATGTATGTATATGTGTGTATGTATGTATGTATATATATATATATATACTAAGAAATGAACTTCGTGACAATAAAAGCATTCAATAAAATGGTAAATAACACCAACAACTCTTGTAGAACTTTAGCGCTTTCGTCTTATTTATTGTCAAGACTTCTTCAGAAAGACATGTTTCATAAGTATGAGCAACCATTTTCACTTCCTTTATATACATTAGTTCTAGCAGGCCATTTAAATTAACAACAGTTCCTTTCCAATAGAAAAGTGTGAACAAGCAGGGTGCTGTGTGCATTTTCATTAACATTACAATTCCAGTTACATAAGGCAAATTGGTCAGACAGTAATAGCCTTGTGGTGCCGTGTGCATACTAAAAGGGATAGTGTGCAAAAAGGGATCGTGTGCAAAAAGGGATAGTGTGCAAAAAAGGGATCGTGTGCAAA